>NW_023425353.1:40751145-41028645 GCF_014108415.1 Molossus molossus
ATGCACTTCTAGGAAAAGTGTACTGTCCACAGTTTGTTTTTTAGGCATGACAATTTTTATGCCGAAGTCAGCTAATGTAGATCTTAAATATTAGTAGCAGCATTCTTGACAAGAAATGCTACACAATTTGCAATAGTTATTAAGTCATATGTGCTAAATTAATGACAATTAATGCAGTTATCAGAGATCTGATGGACAATGAGGATGGGATTGGGTTAAAGATGGAGTGTAATGTGTAAATAGTGTTGAAGTAAATAGTAAGAGGTCTTTGTAATGAAGATAGTAGATATCAAGTCTAATGAGTAACAAATTCTGTGTAACCAAAGTCTTTCATTACTATTTTCTACTACAAACCATTATTAAATACATAGTATCATCTAGGAGAGATTGTTTTGAAATTATGCCAAAAATGTACTTTTGGCATAACTTCATTTATCAGCTTAAATCAGTAGCAAAAGAGCATTTTTTTTCCCCCTGAAAATCCACAACTCCTCCAAAATACCTGTGTCAGAGCCTAACCTGACTTCACTGTTGGGCCCCTTTGGTTCAGTTTCTGAAACTCCAAGCAAACTCTGAAACTCCTGCTGCCTCCCCATCCCTCTGACCACCCTGTCTCCGCAGCCTGGCTTTCTGACCCACATTCTAAAGAGCTGCGAGGATCCTCAATGCCTTCTCAACTGCCGGAGTCCTGAGCTATTTACATTCAACTTCTAAAACCTTCCTAAAGCTTTAAAAAAAATCACATTATCGTCATGGCCAGTTTGGCTCAGTGGTTAGAGCGTTGGCCCGCGGACCAAAGAGTCACAGGTTTGATTCTGGTCAAGGGTCCGTACCTCGGTCGTGGTTTGGTCCCCAGCCCTGGTCGGGGTCGTGTGGGAGGCAACCAATCAGTGTGTCCCTCTCACATCAATGTTTCTCTCTCTCTCCCTCTATCTAAAGATAAAGAGAAAAATATCCTTAGGTGAGAATTTTTTTTAAAAGAAAATATTGAAACAGAAATGAAGAATGTCTTTGGTGGGCTTATTAATAGACTGGACACAGCTGAGGAAAGAATCTCTGAGGTTGAGGATACTTCAATAGAAACTCCCCAAACTGAAAAGCAAAAGAAACTCCAAACAAACAAAAAACCAGAACAGAATGTCCAGGAACTGTGGGACAACTATGAAGGTGTGACATACACACAGTGGGATACCAGAAGGGGAAGAAAGAGGAAGGAGCAGCAGAAACACATGAAACAATAGTGACTGAGAATTTCCCAAATTAATGTCTGACACCAAACCACAGATCCAGGAAGCTCAGAAAACACCAGGCAGGATAAACACCAACACCAGTATACATATTATTTTTAAACTACAGAAAGTCACAGATAAAAAAAAAAAAATCCTGAAAGAAGCCAGAGGAAGAAAATGCCTTACCTATAGAGGAGTAAAGGTAAGAATCACATCCAACTTCTCAGTAAACCATGCAAGCAAAAGAGAATGGAGTGAATATTTAAAGTGCTGAGAGAAAAAAAACCACCAGTCTGAATTCTGTACCCTATGACATTATCCTTCAAAAGTAAATATAGTAGTAACATATAGTAAACGCATATTTCTTCTTGAATAGTAAATATAAATGTGACTAAAAATACTAGAGTGCCCACGGTGCAGGAGACAACGTACACTATGGGAGGAAGCTCTTGGTGACATCACCTTCTGCAGAACTGAATCTGTGTTTATAAAATGGAGAGGCACAGAGGGAGGCCTGGACGACGTGAAGAACGGCTGGAAAGCTGGGGAGCACGTCCTCCAACGCGGTGAGACCCGCCAGGGAAGGCAGTCTTCTGCATGACTTTAAAAATGAGATGGGTCGTGTAAGTTACAAAAAGTAACAGGAGACAGTTAAACACCGTGCCACAGGAAATCCTTTCTCATGATTTAACAGGCTCTGTTTAAAAATAAGTGCTCCATTACTTATAAGCAGAGATTGAAAAATCATCTCCAGACACACAGGCTTCCGAGTCCGGGCAGGGTGAGGGGCAGGGTAAGGGAAGCCTCTGTCCACGCTCGGAGCGGGGACTGGCTGTGAAATGGTCCCCGCCCTCACATTCATCACGCCGCTGAGAAGACAGGACCGCGTATGAGGCCCGCACACTAGTCCGGGCCTCGAGGACGCTGACGCAACCCCCTCTCTGGACTTAGGGGCTGCGGGCCGCCTTCTTATTTCTGCTCTCAGTTTCTCTTCCGTTCCTTTTGCCCTCCTCCCACCACTATGTTCCTCTTTCCAGATCTTTTTCTCTATTTTTCCCCCCTTTCCTTTCTATCGTAAGTCTCCTTTTCTTTCTACATTTTCTCACCTCAATCTACCTATACTTTATCCCACCATAAAAACACACAGCTTACGTTAAAATTATTTTCTGAAGTGCAAAAGGTAGTTGAAAAGTAAATTGATGGATATATGTAATAAATGGAAATATGGGACCTTGGTTTTTGGATAGAAACAGTATTCTCTTTGTATTCCTATATTTTTCTAGTCTATCATCACGAACCTCCCCGGAATGGATGCGGGTTCATATTTCTTTCTTTCATGCTCAGAGACATCCGTCTTTTATTTGGAAACTTAAAACAGTAGTTAGAGTTGCAACATAGTATGTTTCAAGATGACTCTAACATGTGAGCTAACACTCATAATGTACTGCTACTTACACATTCTGTAAGTCGAAGGCGTCAAATTCTATAAAATGAATTTTCCAACTTTCATTTTTAGCTTTGAAGTTGAGTGTATCACATTTGCTTCAATGAAAGACACTGATATCTCATTGTAATCTGTTTGCCCCATTGTGAGGTTTCTGTTATCTTAAAAAATGAACTCACACCACATCTCAAGGACTTCTAGATTTAAGAGGTTTTTAGTAAAACCTAAATAACAAGAATTAGCTTGCTGTTGCTTCTTCCTTGGAGCCTGACTTTCAGGGGAAATGGACTACGCCTTCTGCACGTGGCAGGGCGTCAGTCGATGTGACGGGAAGCACAGCAGCAGTGCTTGCTGGGGTGAAAGGCTGGCCCTGACGAGGGCTGTATGGCTCACCTAATTGGGTCTGAACACAATTTATAATACTGGTTGCTAACATAAATAATATGCAATTATGCATTAATCATGGTATATATAATTATTGGATAAACTCTCCATGACATACCTATAGATATAGACCTTGAAGTTTCTATTTCTAGACTGGTAGTTTTCAACTAGTTTATTTTCTGACCAATGTATCCGAGGGATATGACTCTCCCATCAGTAACTGCGGTTCATAACAGCAGAGTCTTTAGAGGGTTTCAGATTCTCTGGCCAAGGGAACGCATCAGAACAGAAGAGGAATAATTCAGAGACGCCCACCTATTGGGTAGTTTTGCCCTCTTTACCTCTCTTACTTCACTTTGAGAATCATTATATATCTTCATAGTTACTTGGAGAGGACAACTAACCTGTATAAGAATGTTCATAGCAGCCTTACTTATATACTCCAGATCTGGAAATAAACCAGTATCTATCAGCAAGAGAATGATAAACAACTTGTGGTATATTCATATCATGGAATACAACTCAACAATCTAAAGGGAGGCACTGGTGACATGCAACACCATGGATATTCAACAACTGGATGACTTATAAAAACATTATGCTGAGCCAAAAAAAAAAAAAAAAGCTAGATGTGAAAGAGTGTATATTGTGTGGTTTCACTTATGTGAAGCTCAAGAAAAGGCAAAACTAATATATGATAATAGAAATCAGAAAGTGGTTGCCTTGGGATGAAGGGTTGGAATTGATAGTAAAGGAACATGAGGGAGCTCGCGGCTGAAAGAAATATTCACTCCAGACAGATTCTTTCGGATGGTGGTTACATGGGTATACACAACTGTCAAAACTCATCAGGCTGAACACTTAAGATCTGTGTGTTGTGTACAGATTACACATTTTTTAAAAGAAGAGGAAGATCTCTTTACTCTGGACTAGATAGGAGACAGTGTTACCATTTTACTTAAATTGGCTGGGAATTAACAACTCTAATATAACAGGAAGAGCACTTCAGACATAGATGTGTTTATAGTACAAACTATTATTTGATACAAAAATATTACAAACTACATCTATATAAAAATCAGTGTCATTTGAAATGCTGATTAGCTAATTAACTACTGATACTGATAACCATGGACTTCGTGGCTTCATGGCTTTGGGAATATTAGTAGCATATTATTTCTTTACCATATTTTAGCAACACAATACTTCTGAAAAAGGCAGTCATTATGTAAGTAAATATAATAAAGCTTAATTTAAAAAATCTTGCTGACCATATAAAATGGTCAGACCATATAAAATGGAAATTGTCTAAGAAAATTTTATAATGCCTTTTAGATTTTCAAAACTATATTTATTTATTCAGTTATTAAACTAAGTATTTACCGTATACTATAGACAGTACCAGCTATTGCGCTAGGCCCTGGGAACCGGAAGACTCTAAGACCCAGACTCTGACATTAATATAAGTTGTTCTACATTTGAAGCTAAAAAGCATTAATCCATTTCCTGGCATTTGAATTTGTTCTCCACGCCAGGTACTGAGGAAACACCAAGGAAGGAGTGGGTCCCGCTCTCACAGAGCTCCTCTTCTAGTATAAGGTTGCAGTTGCTGGAAGAATCCTTGTGTTTTCTGGGATCCTGCTTTCTCCGCACATTCTCATCAGGCCAGGCCCTGTGAGGACCATACCTAAGCTGAGGTGGATCCTGTTCCCAAGGACATATGGAGCATTACTAGTCACCAGGCATTCTGGGGTTGGATGCCATCAGTCCTTACTGACATGGAGCCCAACTGAGGAATGTGAGAGACATCGTCAGAGCCCAGGGGACCCTGCTTGTTAGAATCTTCTTTCCTTGGAGCCTCGCTTCTTCTGAGATCCCATGCAGAGGTCCTGGCAAGGGTCTGCCTGCCAGAATTATACTTGTGGAATCTTTCATCACTGATATCAATTAAATTTTTTAAAAAATTTTTTCTTTACTGATTTTAGAGAGTGAGAGTAAGAGAGAAGGAGAGAGAGATGGAAACATTGATGAGAGAGAATATCGACTGGCCTTCTCCTGCATGCCCCCCACTGGGGATCTGGCCCACAGCCTGGGCATGTGCCCTGACCAGGAATTGATCTGGTGACCTCTTGGTGCATGGGTCGATGCTCAATCACTGAGCCACACCGGCCAGGCTCAACTAAGTTGTCTAAGCTAAGCTTGGACATGGAGCAGAGGAAAGCTGGGAAGGTTAACACAGAGGTCATTGCTGATCTGCTTAGCGGAGACCTCAGGATCTAAGCTTGGGTTCTTCTGTCTTTATAAAGGCCTAATTTAATCAAATAAAATATCTGATTTTAGTATGAAATTTGATATAAAACTGCTTAAGCAAGTCAAGGAAACATGGGTTGTGGAGATTGCTGAAAGGCACTGCTAGATGGAGTGGCATGTACTCTGCCCACAGTTCAGGCCCCTTCGCCACCTCTGCTGAGCAGAAAGAATTACATGTTCAAGAAACTGTGTTATGTCATTTTCAAAACAGAAAATCCATGAATGTTCTGGAATAAAGTAGGTATGTGATTCTACTCTTAATACGAGATTGCAGTATTTAAAAACTATGAAATCCTGTTCCATAATTACTCATTTGGGCATTTTAGTAGTCACAGATTCCCCCCAAAATTAGATGGGTCTTTCTGAGAGACTGGTCACAAATTAGATGCATTTATTTATTTATTTATTTATTTTTATACAGCAGCAATTTCTGGTTATTTAAGGACAAAACTAGAATAAGACTTGAGTGTTAAATTGTGGTTCTGAGCTCTAAAGTTGAATGAAGAAGATGTCAATTCTCATTTTTAAAAAGAAATTTGCAAGTAAGTAAAATCAGAGCACAGCAAATATTATCCACATATGTAATGGAAAATCTACCACTAAAATACCTAGGCACTTGCTTTTAAAGACTTAATTATAGCAATCCATGGTAAAGCAAAGAAATCAGGCTTCTTGATTTCTAGAGATATTCTTGTCCATGAAATCACATGTCATCTTTGCCTCCTAGTCCCTCATTTGGATAAGCAACACCAACAGAAATCCATTGCCATAAATGGAGCAGGTATTAGGTTCCTGCTTCCCAGGTGTCTGCCTGTCTCTTATCTATAATCTATTTATAAATCACTGTGGGAGGTCCTCCCATGAGGGTATATATCCCCTCTGGACCATCTCCACTCCCCATCTTGTTACTCAATGACATCCCCAATGCATTAACTTAAAAAAAAAATATATGTTTCTATTGATTTTAGAGAGACAGAAAGGGAGAGAGAGAGACAGAGAGAGAGGTAGAAACATAGGTGAGAGAGAAACATCGACTGGCTGCCTCCTTCATTTCCCCAGCTAGGGATTGAGCCTGCAACCCAAACTCTTGGTGCATGAGTCGACGCTCAACCAACTGATCCACAGAGGCCACTAGGTGGTGAGACAGGGCTTCGATGTCAGTGGCGAGTGTGGGGAGACAGACAGTACGTACATAAATGAAGACTATAACTTCAGTTAGTAGTGAATGCTATGAAAAGAACAAGGTTAGGCAACAGGGTAGAGAGTGAGTGGGGAGAAGACCAGGGAGGTGTGAGTTGCTCTCTGACATGGTTGGGCTGAGCACTAAGTCAGGAAGAGGCCAGGGAGGGGAGCTGCAGGAAGAGGGAAGGGTGAAGTGCAAAGGCCCCAAGCAAAGCACAGCAAGGGAGTGAAGAAAAGGGAGAGCAAAAGGAGATAAGGTCAAAGAGAGAAGGGGCCGAAGAAGACGACTGGATTATCAATGGTGAAGGAAGCCTTTGGGAGTGGGGGTGAAGCGGGGTGTGATGAAATCTGCCGTGAATGGAGAGTTCTTTGGCTGTTGTGTGGAAACTAATCTGGGGGGAAGAGAGGCAGAGAAGACAGTGCAGAAAGGAAGGGACTCTAGTTAGAAAGATTTTATATAAAAAAAAAGTACCTAAAACACCTTGTTCTTTTAAACATTACAAAAGGAAACACTTGACATAACAGGGAGGAAATACAAGGGCCTAGACTGTAAGATTCCGGAGGGCAGGGATTTTCGTCTGGTTTTTTCACTGAGTACCTCCAATGCCTAGCAAGATGTGAGTCTGGAATGCATTAAAAATTTGTTAAATAAAATGAACAAAGTGACTATAGGGAATAGCCTTTTATTTGCAAAACAAGAATCAGATGAAATGAACATTCAAAGAAGCCTTATGGGCTATAAAACTGGTCTCATAATTACATTGTACATCAAAATATGAGACAGATCTCAATCAAGAATGGGGAATTTAAAAATAACATTACACTAAAACAGGGTTCAAAATACAAGTTTAAATTTAGCCACTTCCTTGTCAACTTTTTCTCACCCCTTAGACTATGAGTTTCTATGTGGCAGGAATTATGTCTTCTTTTTAACTCTCCAAGTACGAGCAGAACACATTGTGTATGTATTCTTCATAAAAGTATATTTAGGTTGTTGGACGCCTACTGAAGAAAAGCTAGCACACAGGCAAAATGCTTAAGAAAATGCGGACAACTTGGCAGCATTTATCATTACCAACATTTCAGTCTCCTAGAGTAAACTTTGAAATTACATTCTAATTTGAGATGGTTCTGGTTTGACAAGTTAACTCTTGAGACATCTGAGTACAGTATTATGAAAGAACAAAACTGTTCATCAACCTTTTATGCCAATGTTAATTTCTTTTAAAAGTAGGATTTTAATGTTTTTTAATTCCTACAGTGACCCTTAAAATTTCTATGTATGTAATCACAAATGCACACACAAGATGCATTTATAAGCTTATTGTGTTGTTCTAAAGACAGATGGGAAAATCAATTTTAATTTTGTTACTGAAATAATTTAAAAATGTATTATAGAACTGCCTCTTTTCAATCAACAGCAAGGATCTAGAAAAAGATTATACAAGTAGGCACACTTTATTTAGGTTCATTATTGTTAGAAAAATAAAGTTGCTTAACTTCAAACTGTAACAAGCCCTATTATATTTAAAGTTTCATCTCACCACTGACATCAATGTATATCGTTTTCTTATGCCATTAAAAAAAAACTCGAATTAAAAAACTCTAATAATTTATTTAACAAATATTCATTATACGAATGAACTATTAATATGCTAAAAACTGGAAAATTACTTTCAGCAAATGTGCATTATTTTGAGAATGTCTTTGCGACTTAAAGCTCTCCTCAGAGAAGGGGGACTTACCGGCTTTTATTCATGAGGTCTGCTCCCCGTGCTTTGTAATAATCTAGATTCGGATGGAACTGATAAGTCACTGGTCTTGGATTTCTCTATAGAAAAAAAAAAAGGAATACATTAAAATGTATAAAGCTATTTATAAATGATATATTAACATACAAAAGGACAAAATGATTATTTTTATATTCTTTCAGAAAAAATACATAAAATAATGAAGTTTAATGATTAGTGTGCTTGGGTTTTGCTTTTATTGTTGAAGTTTTGCTTTCACTGATCTTAGCCCTGACTAAAGACTGAAATTGTTTTAATATATTTTTCTTTTTTAAAATTTGATTTTTTTAGAGAGAGGAAGGGAGTGAGAGAAACACTGATCAGCTGCCTCCTGAACTCACCCCAGCCGGGTTCAAAACCCGAAACCTGTGTATGTGCCCTGACCAGGAATCAAATCCACCACTTTTTGGTGTAGGGGATGACACTGCAATCAACTGAGCTACACCGGCCAGGGCTAATATATTTTTCTTTTACTTGTCTCATAGTTCACATAGATTTATTCCTGTCATTAGATTTATTTTTGATGATTTTGATCACTTTCAATATGACTTTCCAAAATACAGTAAGATAAAATTACAACAAAACAGAAAAATCATATGAGATTTAACAGGAGCACAATCTATGCTAATGGACCAAGAGATACAAAGAGTCAAAAAAGCTGCATTTTGGAGGAGTAAGAGAAATCTGTTTTTGATACTCAGAATGCTAAATATGCCCACTAGATGGCACACCGAGTCTTTCTTCTAAAATGAACAAACTATTTCAAGAATTCAGCAATTCTTTTAAAGTTAGCAATTTCTATGTCATCTATTTTTATATATGAGTTTAATAAGTGCCCAAGTAGTGGAAATATTTAGCCGGGTACCATCACAATACTAAAGCAAACTGACCAAAAAGCATATTTTCATAAAAGAAACAATACACTGTCCTTTCTGGTATTTAATATTACTTATATGCACTGCAGAAATGTCGTTGAATCATAGATCCAGGTGTGTCTAAATATGTTGCTATTAATTTAATGTGTTTAAATATATCAAGTTCTTCATAGGCAAAAAATTCATCTAGTTTGTAAAAATGTTAACATGTTCATACAGTGTTACTTAAATAAATACCACCATTTCTAAAATGTTAAATTACACATTTTTTATTTAAAAGTTTAAAAAAACTTACACATGAATGTGTTCCAATGTTCACCTGAGCATATAATTCAAATGAATAATTAGCACTTTGCACTAGAACATGCCCCGTCCTTCGAGAGACCTGTCTACTCATAGAAAGGCTGCGTTTTATCCGGACAGAAATTTACCAGCAGGTTTTGATATCAATCCTTGGAGACACAATCCCAAAGCACTGATGTACTCGTATGTAGGCGGGGGTATATAATTGCTAAGGTTAAATAGTTTGAAATTCATCAAGCTAACAAGCTGCATCTTAATGGCCATGATGGACCTTTTCTTTTTCTGCTGAAAAGAGAACATTTACACAGCTCAACCCTTTCATATCTCTTCCAAGTCAGCCCTAATCATCTAACCAAAATGAAAATCCCTTGATTTAGCTCCAGCTACTACTCCACTGGTTTGGTATTCAACACACAGTTCTAAAATAATCAAATCTGAATTGCCTTGATGAAGATAACTGATGCTTCCATGACTACCATACTATTAAGTCTAACAGAGCAACTTTTCTCTCTCGAGGAATTACACAGGTTTCCTTGTGGTAGCTGACGACAACCTGGACCCAAGAATAATGGGAAAGTAAAATAGAGGGTAAAGCCATTGGCAGATTGTCAGTGCATTCATGATTTATTTTAAAAATTAACTTCTGCAGGATCATCACTCATAACTAACTTTGCTCTTTATTCTCAGTACCTGGAAATATATTTTGTTTTTGCTAATATAAAAGACTTTTCTTCTCTGACTTCCAACAAACTAATAAAGGATTATGTTACTTTTTGCTAGAAAACAATGAAAGAAGGGACTGAGTAGAGCAATTTCTTGAAACATCTTTATAAAGAAATGACAAGCAATTCAAGACCTAAGTGCAGATCTATCTAAGCACTTAAAGCCATTATTAGGAATAATGATCTAACTTGAACATATGAACGAGGCTCAAGTATTGCTTTCACGAAGGCCTATTTAAATTCCTGGGAGACTTACTAGTATCAAAGGAAGAGGCAGTTTAAAGCACCACTACACCCGGACTAAAAAAAAAGAATCAAAAGAGGATGTTGAAAAACAGCACTTGAAATATAAGAAAATAAAATCAGAGGTTCCAGTTAAAAGTTACTCAATAGGGTTTTCTGTCTGAGATGCTGCTGCTGTTACTAAAAATTATATTGATGGAGAGATGGTCTAGGCTAGTGCTGGTTCAACAGAAATACAATGCGGGCCGCCCATGCAGGCTTCATATGTAATTTAAAATTTCCTAGTGATCATATTTTAAAAAGACAAAAAACAAAATAAAACAAAAAACAAGTGAAAGTAAATGTAACAATATATTTTCTTTAATTCGGTATATCCAAAATATTGTTATTTTAACATGTAATCAATATAAAAATTCTTGCACTTTTCCACATTTTTGTGTACAAAGTCTTTGGAATCCAGTGTATATTTTATACTGAGAGCACACTGCAATTTGGACTAGCCGCACTTCAAGTGCTCAATCCCTACACTTGGCTTGTGGTTTGTCATGGGCAGGACAGACTAAGTGTCTGACATTCAAGTCAGATTCAGTACTGACAGTTCCTCAATATACCTATAATTCTTCTTTTTTAATTAAATTAGTTTTATCTCTTCTAAATAAGGTCTTAAAAAGTCAAGAAAACTTGGAACAATAACTTCTCACCCAACTATGTACCAAAATGACAATAGTTTCCTTAGAGGAATGAGATTAAATGAGCAGAAATCTAACTTTATGCAACTGAAACATTTTAAAAGTAAAGAGAAACTTGTTTTCCAAACAGAATTTTATAGAAATATAACAGTTCTGACTTTTAATTTTTAAAGATCTGGCATTTCCTCTAAAATATAGGAGGCGCTAGAATTTTACGCAAGTGCAACTCAATGTAAGAAAGACCAGACTGCATATTTCTCATTGTGCAGAATGTTATGTCTACAACTTCAGTATCATGTCTTTGCCTGGACGGGAACAATCAGTACTTAATTAAAACATATTTTCACACAGTCCTGATTTCAACGATTATAAGCTTTCCCAAACCAATGTACATTAAAAAAAATACAGTTTTGTTTCGATGAATTTTTCTTTGATAGAAAGATAGCAAAATGGTAATAATATCTTAACTCATACTGGTCTGTGTGTGCAGAGGAATACCAATTATGTTCCATGATCTGGTAAGTCTATGTAACTCTACATGAAGATACTGAAATCATGCCCTGGCCAGTTTAGCTCAGGGGTTGGAGCGTCAGCCCACAGACCAAAGAGTCACGGGTTCGATTCTGGTCAAGGGCATATACCTTGGTTGAGGTTCAGTCTCCAGCCATGGTCAGGGTCATGAGAGAGGCAGCTAGATGATGTGTCTCTTTCATGTCGATGTTTTTCTTTCCTTTCCTCCCTCCCTCCCACTCTTTCTGAAGATAAATGGAAAAATATCCTCAGGTGACGATTAAAAAAATAAATACTGAAATCACAAATCTAATGTAGCTTGGTTTACTATGCCTTTCCTAGACCAACCCAGATGGACTTGAAACAAAGCTACAAGATTGCAGCTAGTTAACTTCCCAAGTACCATTTAGTTCTTCTCTGTTAACAAGCTGGTGGAGCTCCTTAAAGCTTTGTACTCAGCATTTTATTGTATGGTAATACAAGAAGAATACGGAAATGTCTTGGTATAAACAGGCTGAATTTTTGGGAAGTATCTTAAAGCTCTGTGGACTAAATGACGTACAGAGGCAGAATGGAGAGTGGTAGAAACAAATGTCCTATAGGGAACTACATGGAAAACAAAACAAAGCCCATGCTGTACTTCTGAATTTTCAAAACACTTTTGTTAATTTTCCATGATCACAAAATCAATTACAAATAGTACTTAAATGGCAACATTCAGTGTAAGGAATATAATTAATTGACATGTATCTAACCTTGCTGTCACAGTTAACGTTCTTCATTTCTACTCTATAGTATGATAATAAGCTTGCTCCTTACTGTCATTTTGGGTAAGACACACACTCTGTCCTTCCTGAGCTTGACTTTTGATGGTGGACAACTAACTCCTCTCTCTCTATCTGTACTGGAAGCCTACAGATCAGTATGTAACCCTCTTCTACCTGACACCCTTACCCCCATTTCCGATTTCAATATTTTAAGTTCAAACTCAGTTTGTTGTAGTATACAAATGTTTAAATGATAATCCACACTAGATACAACTAACAACAAGATGCTACAAGAAGTGCAATTAACTACAAGAGGGCATGTGACAATTTTCCTTGTTCTGAGTCTGGTGAAATCAAACACATTCAACAAAGATCATTACAAACGGTACTTTCTACATCGATCCCCTAACTCTTAACCCTCACTTGTAGATGACTACCTCCTTTTGAATCATCACATGGAACTCCAGAAGGAAGGAAATCTAAAGGACCATCCTGTTTTGAACAGAACAGCATCTTTCAAAGGGCTGGCTATTTATAAACACAGGTAGAACTGAAAAGAGCCAAAGAAAAGAAATTCCAGTGATTCCTGTTTTAATTATGAATGAACCAGAAGGAGTTAAAGAACAGTTAAAGTTATATGTTTAAAAAGACTAGGTAAACATAACTTGCTCATCTGCTTTAAAGGCCCAGGATGTCTGGCGGGAGGCAGGGGATGAGGCATCAGTGAGCCTCAGTGGGATCCTGCTCAGGTCCCACTCTACCCACTACTAGCCGATGAGCCACTGAGAGGAGTCAGCTACACTCCCAGCTCCAGCTTCCTTACTATGCAAAAGTGCAGTGAGGATTAAAGGAGACAATGAATGTTAAGTGTACAGCACAGTGCTGGGCACCTGATGCAAATGCAAAGAGGTGGAAGCTATGATTACCTTCTGATACCACTGAGCACTGACAAACAGAGCTTTAATTTGAGAGCAGATTTGACAGCTTAATAACTTAAAATCCATAACAACAAATAGGAAGAGAAAGTGATGTTTCATACTTCTGATAATCATACTTGAATTTAGGGTATATTTTTCTAAACAATACATTGTTAAAAAGCAAAAACACATAGTTAGGAAAATACATCATGCACACTGGATCTTACATATGGGAAGAAAGGCTGTCTTATTTCTGAGAAGTATATACATTTATCAATTTTTAAGATAAAAATGGATGGTTTTACAATTAATGCACAATCATGTGCCAGCTATTGTGATTACAATAATTAAAGTGATTTCCTGCAATATATCCAAATTATTATCATTTTTATAGTTTATTAGTCATGATTCTTATATTAAATTAAACTGGTACAGTTCCTGTAGCACTTGTTTAATAGAAAATATTGATTTAGATTTACAAAACTGTGTATGTTTGGCATGAAGAAAAGAAAATATTTGACAAATGAAGAATTACTTAGTTTCTTTGCCTAATATTTTGCTACCCACCCTTAATTTTGAGCATGGCAGATTAGAAAAGGAGGGAAAAATAAGGCTCAGAAGGCGAAACAGCACTGTAAAAACATGTCGAACGTTTCTCTTTGATGAAAAATGAGACTCTTATTTTAGTGAATATGTTATTGCCTCAATGCTGGGGGAAAAGCAACCGTCATTAGAAAAACGAATTGCTCAGCTGTTTATAAGCAAAAAGCTCTGGGGGAATTTCTCAGGACCCCAAAGGCAAAGCATTACAGGGTTATGCAAACATATGTTGCAGGTGTTTTAGGGGAGACAGGTGGGCAAGCCTCCGCCATGGAAGAGGAGCTAGTTTAATACGCTGTCACGGAAACGAGACAACCTGGATGCGTCCAAGTGCAGAGATGCCACGGCACCAGTGTGCTGGAGCTGGAGAGGAAAACTCTCCCGAAAATAATTACCTTGTCAGTGCCAAGCTAACGGAAAATTTCACTTCTTATAGTTTACAGAAAACACACACTGCCAATTACTTTAAAAAAAAAAAAAAGCCAACACTAAAGGTATTTTAAACCTGGAACAAAGAACAGACTGAAATAGCGATAATTATCCGAAAAAGATAAGGATGAAGTATTGTTGCCTTTATTTAAACAGATATTCCTAAGGAGACAGTTTGTTGTAATATCCCCTCTTTGGTTCACTAGGCAACATTAGATTTATCATAATTCTCCTAAAGCCTAAGATATTTCTATATTAAAATGCTAATTTTGTCTTTTCTTTTGCCTGTAATTAAAGCTGGGGAATTTTGTGATCTGATATTCACTGATTGCTAGAGGGTCCACAAAGGTCTCACCATTTCTGTTTCTTATTGCCACACACTGCCCTCTTCATTAACATCAGATACAGGAACACAGTGGATCAAAAGAGCAGACATTAAAATCCAAAATGGTCAAAAAGCTCCCATTTAGAAATTTATAAACAAACTGGTATTATCTGGAGATTGTTGTCAAAGCTAGACTTGTTATTTTATTTTCTTCTTCATTTATCTGAGTTGATTTTCTTTTTATATTATCCTTGTCATTGAGACAATATTCACTCACTACACATAATTATGTTTAATAATAATGAGTCACACCTTCCTCATTGAAACCACATGTCCTTTTAAAAAACAAAAAACAAAAAAAAACAACCTATACCATGAATTAATTGTCAAATACTTAGTACTTAAAAAAGCTCACAAATCATCAGATTTGGAAAGTTAAAACCTAGTTTGATTTTTTTTCTCACTATTATAAAATCCAAAATGTGGATACAAAGCATTCATCAAGTGAACATAGATCTTCATAAAAAAATAAATCGTTGTAACAAGGTTGTAAATTAGAATATTATTTCAGTACCAGGTTTAAAATGACCTCTGGTTTATATAGCAATAATTCCTATTTTGACAGGAAGTATATAGCAATTGACAGAAAACTTCAATTAATTCAATTTTTGTATCTACAGATAAAAACGTAAAATAAAATAAAATAAAATAAAATTTAAAAGGCCTAAGAAAGTTTAAAAAAATTGTTAACTGGGTAAAGACACAGACAAAACCTCTGAACCCACGCCAGCCTCATTTTACATACTGAATAAGCCCAATTCCCTGAAGTGACATCCCCACGCAGACCCTGGCAAGCCGGGACCTCGGATGGCAGAGAAGCATCTGTAACCACCTGTGCGTTATGCTCGACTGTAGCTTCACACACTAAATAGACACCAAAAGAGAAATAAAAATGTTTCCTTTTCCTAATGTATTTATATTTTTGAACTTAGCACGCAGAAAGATGCCAGATGAACATGCCCTGCAACATGTAATAAATATGAAAGTAATCTAGGCCTGTATGTTTTCTTTGTTACTAACACTGGTCCTCACACACTCCTTGTACACAGCCGGTTGGCTCTTTTCAGCTGTACTGGACTCTTCACCGCTTCCCTCCTGGAATGTGAGCAGAACGGGGAAGGGGCAGCCTTGTGGTTTACAGAAATCTGGAAACCCACCTGTGTTTTCCTAGGACTGGTTCCCAACTTCCCAATAATATGAAAGAAAAAAGGAAAGAGGTAATCTCAAAAACTGTTCCTAAATACTCCAATTTGGGAAAGTAAACTCTTTATATAAAAATTATCATTGTAAATATTTATCTTTAGAAATGTTAAAAATAAGCTTAAACAAATGATCACCAAAACAGAAGCAATTGAAAAAAAGATTTTAGGATATCTGAGTCACCGAGAATGAGTCTATGTGACCCCATGGGAGCCGGACCCGGTTTGAGAAATTTTGCCACTGTCTTCTTCCCTTCTGTTACCTGCTTTTGTAATTGCCAAGGCAACAAAGACTAAGCTGCTGCACGCTGAGGCCTGGTAGGAGGAAGCCCTGCACAGCCACACTTTAAATGCAATTTGGGGAGTAATTTCAATGATAAAACATCTTGTAATTAAAAATTCATTTATTATATAAATCCACACTTACTAAGGCCATACACTTACACTGTGTTTTTTTGTGATGCTTTCTAGTATAACAATGAAGTATCAGTACTGAACTTTGAGATATCTAAGTGAAGAGAGAAATCAGAAAACAAACAAATAACACACAGATCAGAATTACATTTTCCTGAGTGAGACCAAGCTCTGCTTAGGAAAGTGTATCAAGTTAGACCACTGAGGCCACTGAGAAAAGTCCATATAGATGGATGTTTGCCTTTCTTGATTTTTTAAAATTCTAGATGTCATGTGTCATAAAACAAACAAACAAATAAACAAAAAACACACATTTGATATCAGGTGTTAATTTCTATAGAGATTAGGTAGTGTTATAAAATATTTTCTTTTTAATCAATAACGTTTTTAAAACTAATTTTAGAGAGAGGAAAAGAGAGAGAGAGAGAAGGAAAGAAACACTGATGTGAGCAAGAAACATTGGTTGAATGCCTCCCTTGTGTGCCCTGACCGGAGAGGGAACCCGCAGCCTGGGTACGTGCACTAACTGGGAACCGAACACACCACCTTCTGGTGTATAGGCCGATGCTCCAAGCAACTGAGCCACCCAGACAAGGGTTTTAATCAGTAACTTTTGCTATAGCTCAGCCTTAAAACCAAAGCTTCCTGAAGATCTACTGTTAACAATTGGCACATGAATTGCATGCTGCTCATATAATACCTACACTAGGTGTTCTTAATCCTTTTTGTGTCATGGACTACTCTGCTTCCTGTGAAGACTTTGGCTCCTTTTCAGAATAACGGTTTTAAATGCATAAAATAAAATACATAGGGTTATAAAGGAAACCAATGATACTGAAATACAGTGATCAAAATATTGAATATACTTCTAATGGTGATATGTGCTTTTTTATTAATGCATTAAATAAGATATTGTGGCTGGTCTAATCATTACTATAATTTAGCAGTAGTGATTAATGCAAAAATGGTATTTCAAGATATCTTCATCAACTCTAATGTGATATAAAATATGTGATTGCTATGCGTAAAAATGTTTCAGGTGCCGCTGATAATATTGCAGTTTGTTGCCTTCATCTATAATTGATATAAATATTAAATTTCATATATAAGGGCTTAGTGAAAATAAAGAGGTAAATTTTCCCATCCAAGTTCTTACATGACCGCCCCCCTCCCAATTTCCACCCACAGATCTTTTGGGGGCCTGTGGCCTTTTCGCAGAAACCTGAAAGGTGGTTTTGGATAACAGCGTCCTCTTGGGAAGGCAGATTTTTATGGGTACTGCTGTACTGGTTTATTAACCCTTTTGCTGTATAAACGTGTACACCGGTGATAGTCAAAATATAAATCAACTGCTACAGTACAGACAGCTACCAATCAGGGCTGATAGGACCCAGGAGGAAATGCCTGGAGAGCCTCCACTATGCCAGGCTTTAACCCCTCACATGCTGGATTTCTTTACATTCTGATACAGAATTACTCTGTGAAGACTCTGACCCAGAAAGCAGCCAGTACCTTATCTGAATGAATGGGAAGTGAGGCTAGGTGGGAGATGAGGATGAGGATGAGGATGACGGGAGAGCGCTCAGTTGCAGTGAGGCAGGCTGTCACTCTGGAGACCCCACTGTTTCTGTGCTAACTTCTCCGAGAGCGTTTCAATTTGTGGGGTGGCTGATGGCAACCGCGTTTCTACAGGGACATTCCCATACGCGGGGCGGTCCACTTGCCACTTTTTTGGGAGGAGGGGAGTAGCTGAACTTTCTTAGTTTATAGCCAGAAATGCTTCAACAAAACAACTGTAAGAGGTAATTTTTTTTTTTTTTTTTTAAGATTCAAATCAGTTACTTGGGGTCCAAGATCCCTCTGGAAGCAATTCTGAAATGTTGAGAAGAAACAGGGCGGCGCACTTTGTAGTGATTCAGAAAGAATGAGAGGGTGTTATGTAAGCATCCCGTTTAGGCAGAGAGACATGTTCATGGGCCATTACTTTCCAGTAGTTACTCTGTGTGGAAGTTACACAGCACACTTACTTCCCAGAGGACCCTGTATTTAAAACTCCCCTGAGAGAAATGGCATTAAATGAAGAGGTAAAAAAGTAAGGTACAGAACAGTATACAAAGTATAATTCTTTTTATGTAAATATTTAAAAAATAGTTTGCAGAAATTAACAGGATGATCTTAAAATTCACGTGGGAATGCAAGTGACTCAGAATAGCTATAACTATCTTGAAAAAGATAAACTAAGTTCATGGATTCATAATTCTGATTTCAAAACTTAGTACAAAGCTACAGTAATCATGACAGTGTACTACTAGCATTAAGGACAGACATATAGATCAATGAAATAGAACTGAGAGTCCAGAAATAAACCTTCATATTTATTTTATTTTTTTTATCCTCACCCGAGGGCATTTTTTTGTTTTTAATCCTCACCCGAGGACACCTTTCCATTTTTTATTCAGATAGAGCAGGAGGGGAAGAGAGAAAGAGAGAGAGAGAAAGAGAGAAACATCGACGTGAAAGGGACACTTCGAGTGGCTGCCACCCGCATGACCCATCCAGGGCTGGGGACCAACTGCAACCGAAGTACATGCCCTTAGCAGGAACCAAACCCGGGTCTCTTCGGACCGCAGGCCAACACTCTAACCGCTGAGCCAAACCGGCCAGGGCCTGAGGACATTTTTGTAGCTATCCTCAGATAGAGTGGGAGGGAGAGAGGGAGGAAGAGAGAGAGAAACATCGATGTGAGAGAGTCACATAGAGTGGCTGTCAACCATACAACCCCATCCAGAGCCGGGGACAAACTGCAACCGAGGTCCATGGGCCAATGCTGTAACTGCTGAGCCAAACTGGCAAGGGCTGCATATTTATTTTTAATTAATTTATGACAAAGGGGCAATAAAATTCAATGGAGGAAAGAAGAGTCATTTCAACAAACACAACTGGATATCCACCTGCAGAAGAAGGACTTTGGAACTCTACCTCACACCATACAAAAAATTAACTCAAAGTGGATCACAGCCCTAAATGTAAGAGCTAAAACTATCATACTAGTAGAAGAAAACAGAGGAGTAAATCTTTATACTTTTGGGTTAGCAATGATTTCTTACATATGACAGCAAAAGTACAAGTGATAAAAAAGAGACTGATTAGATTTCATAGAAATTGAAAACAGTTTGTGTGTCAAAGGACACTGTTAAGAAACTAAAAAGATGGTACAGATGAGAGAAAATATTTGCAAATCGTATATCAGATAAGAATCTTGTATCCAGAATATATAAAGAACTCTTACAACTCAATAATAAAACGACAAATAACTCAATTAAAAATGGGCAAAGGATCTGAAGAGACATTTCTCCAAAGAACATGTACAAATAACCCGTAAGCACATGAAAAGATGTTCAACATAATTAGTCATCAGGGAAATGCAAATCAAAACCACAGTGCGATACAATTTCATATCCACTAGAATGGCTACAATAAAACTGACAGATAAAACAAGTGTTGACAAACGTGGAGAAACATGAGTCCTCATCCATTGCTGATGGAAATGTAAAATGGTGCACCCACTTTGCAGAACAGTTGACAGTTCCTCAAAATACTGAATGTGGAATTACCATATGAACAAGTGACTCCACTGTGATCAATGGACATGTCTCCAGACTTCAGGTAAGCTGTTCCCTCAGGCTACAGCTGTTTGCTCACTATTCTCTGAGTACCAAAAGCTTCTCATTCTGAGTTCAAATACAACCTTCTACATGAAGTATTTTGTGAATTTCCAGTTACTCTACTACTGTACCTTTATTCTGACAGCATGCTAATTCCAACAAAACTTTGCATTTATTTCATCTTGCCTTACTTCGTGGTCAGTTGCATACAAGTCCATCTTGCGCACAGAGTGTAAGTTCACTGAGGGTGGAGCCCTGTCAAGATCAGTGTACTCTCTCTGTCTCTAGCAACGTGTCTGGTACATGGTATGTGCTCAGTGATTAACTTACTGATTTTGTCATTCTTAGGGTTCTCAGTGATTATCTGTGAGCTAGATAAACTGAAGAGCTTGCCAGAATCTGGCTTTAAAAAAAATAGCTGCAGAGAAGTAGGGTGAAAAATCATTTGATCTGCAGGTATGCATGACAAATGAAGGCTGAGAGAGAGGCATTTCTTGGAAGGCAGCTATGCTAACCACTATACAACCAACATGAGAAGGCATTTCTTAAATGCCACACAAGTCCTTTCCTGCATGAGATGGGCCTAAGCCAAATATGCCACCATTATGCCCATTTCAGAAAGAAGCTCCAGAATGGCTAACTGGCAGTAAGTGAGATCTCACACTGCTCTCAAAGTTTTTCTAAATAAACAGAATCCTAACTCCTGCATCCAATCATACTGTCATGATCACAATTTGGGCAACAAAAATGGAGAGAAAGGCAGTAGGCAGTGACCAAAGCAGGCTGTTCTAGCAGGGGAATCAGTACGCTGAGTGCGCAAGGGTTGACCATGACCATCTGACCACCGTTTGATAGGTTATCTCACAGAGGAGAAGCTGTTAAGTGGAGGTGGATGGCACCCTGCTTTATAAAGTGAAACAAAGGCAATGTAATTAATGTTTCTTAATTGAGTTGAACTCCTTGTAGGCAGTATGTTGTCTGAACTTGTTTTGTTTTTGTGCTGTGATATTGTATCTGTTTGTCTGGATCTTCACAGAAGGTGAACTGTGAGAAGCTGGATGTCATTTTAAAACCAATCAGTGCTATTTAAGCTGGATGGGAAGGAAGGTTGTGAAGCTGCCCAAAGGAGAGGGGCAGAAAGAGCAAACCAAGCTCAGAGCTGGGGTGAAGATGATATGGAAAGAAACATCCTTCTGTCCCCTCCCTCCTTCCCACTCTTCCTTCCTCCCTTCTCTCCTTTCCTTCCACTCATGGATCCTTCTAACCAAATATTTCCTATGTGTCAGGCACTGTGCTAAGTACCAGTGATACAATGTTGGCACAATGGTCATTACCCTGACTTTAAGGGAGCTTATACTAGAGGATGAGACAAGCAAATAATTCCATCAATGTCAGACTGCATCTGAACTCAATGCTTAGAAAAGAAGGTGTATGATGCTCTGAAAGTGCATAATAGGGTCCTTTTATTTCACGAGGGAGATCATGGAGGGCTTCCTGGAGGAAGTGACAATGAAATGGCAATTTGAGGGAAGAACTGTTTTTAACTATGTTTGTGTTGTGGGGAGAAGCAGTACAGCATAGTGAGGGAAGAATGAACTTACTGATTTTGTCATTCTTAGGGTTCTCTTTACTGTTAAAGCCTGATTCCGTTTTTTAGACTATACTATTTAATGATTAATGATATCTAGAACTTCAAACCTTATTTGTATATACAATGACATAAAAAGCAATAAATAGTTTTTAAAAATCAACAAATAATACACTGTATTATTAAATTATTTAGTAAGTTTTCTATGTAAATCAAAACTAAAAATTAAGAGGTTTAGGAATCATCTCGGCTATCTATGAAGCATCAATTACATATTAACTTTAAAGGGAAAAACCCACAGCTTACATATGCCACAAATGGAGGCAAGCCTGCTTGCTTAGTCTTGCTTCTTTCTCATAGAGACTGGACACATTGGCTAGCATTTATTGGGTACTAGACCATACTAGGCCTTTGACAAACACTATATCCTATTTACAGAATTTTCACAACAAACTCATCAACATTTTACAGGTAAAGAAATGGGTTCAGAATGATTAGTAGTTTGGCCAAAGTCACGAAGATAGTAAGGGTCTACCCAGGTACTGAATTTATTTCTATCTTCAAACTCCTTCTGCCTATATGTAATAGTGGCTGCTCTCATTGATACAAGGGTTCATGAAAGCATGAAGAACAGTGTTAATTAAGTCTTAGTTGTTTTTTTTTTTTAGGAGCTAAAATAATCTTAGTTCTAGTTATACAGTCTTGAGATATATATATATATATATATATATATATATATATACACACACACACACACACACATATATATATATTTTAACTTTTTTTTTCTTTATTGATTTTAGAGAGAGAGGAAGGGGGGGAGAGAGAGAGAGATAGAAACATCAATGAGAGAGAACATCGACTGGCCACCTCCTACATGCCCCCAACTGGGGATCAGGCCCACAACCTGGGCATATGCCCTGACAAGGAATTGAACAGGTGACCTCTTGGTGCATGGGTCGACGCTCAACCACTGAGCCAAACTGGCTGGGCTATCTGTGTTTCTTTAAAAGAATCAGTTTATACATCTTCAAATAATATTTCATAATTTTTCACATCTCAAATTTTAGACTGAAAAGTTGGACATACTATTTTAGTAAAGATCTGGTTGGAAAATGTTATGCCATCTATGTATTTGCAAATGATTATCCCTTTGCTATCAACAGCACTATGTTGCTAATTTACTTTCAACCCTAGATTTCACACAATCTCCACTTTTCCCTTCCTTTTTATTTCTCAACCATGGACAATCTTTTCGTTTGTCTTCTGTTTATTTTTTCATGTCACTGTTTCAGTTGGAAATTAAACTTTTATTTCCCTTTCAATGTGTACCCTAAATATGTCAGCAACTTTCAACAGGGTTATTGGTTTATATTTCATTTCAGTTGACCTCTACAACACTTGTCACTAACCATTTCCATGTTCTTGGGATTAGCTACCCTTAGGCAATTATACTCCTATCCATTCTCAGTCCTCTCCACAGGCTTTCTCCTCTTGCCCCCATTGTTATGTCCTAGGATTCCCTTACCAGCTCTCTTCTCATCTCCCCAACCTATTGTTCCTGGAGATCACTTACATTCCCTCAATCACAATTAATATCCATATTCCAATATTTCTATATCTCTGATTCAGATCATTGACCTGAATATCTCCATTGACCTCTAAACATACATTCCCAGGTGCCTTCTGTACATCTCTATCTGATACCCCACAGCCTACTCAAAATCAACTCAGTATCCAAACGTCTTATACTTAGCCACTCTTTAAAAGCTTGCTCTTCTACACATTTTCCCAGCAACTCAATCAATAAGTAGATAGCTGGGAAATGCAATTAACTGTTCACCATCCATAGTTTATTATTCACCAATTCTTGTTTTGTTTTCAAGAAGCTCATAATTAAATTTCATTTTTTAAAAAAACAAGGAAGGAAGGAACAAGAAAAAAGAAAAGAAGGAAACTGATGCTCATACTATCTATATTCCATTGTCTTCTTTCCTACACCAAAAGGGATGGCTGGTAGAAAATGACAATCATTTTAATAAAAATATTCGTATATACACATTAAACCCTCCAGTGAAAACCTTTAGGGCACCAAACTGTATTACATCTGTGGTAACAAAATTTCTTCTTACTTATTTAATCAGAGGTCAATTTCTTTTAAATGAATAAGTCCTAACAATATACAGAAATTTTAGTTTTTGTTCAGTGCTATTTCAAATACTTTTTTCTATGTAGTTGGTGAGTCTCTAGAACTCAAATGCAAGGAAGTTCAAATAAGAGAGCTTAAATAAGAAGCTATCAATTAAGTAAATTAAGTAGCTGATCTCAAATTAATAGCCGACATTCTCATCAGTGGGTCCTCTCATAAGTGGAATATATAATGGATACATTCAATTAGAACCTTTATGAGAAAATCGGGTGGGACATGTCCAGATAATAGCTGCAAATATGAGGGTAAAGGGTTTATCTTTTTTCTGGGTTAATGAAAACAACTCCAACCATTCCTGTCATTTTTCTGCCTTCTTCAAATTTTCCTACTTGGTGCTGTTCCCCAAAGACACCTCAAACCACATAAACACCATACAATGTTTAAGTGGGATAATTTAAATACTCCCCATTTTTATTGCTTTTGCGAGAGAGAGAGAGAGAGAGAGAGAGAGAGAGAGAGAGGGGAATACGGCACTTGTACTGCAATAGGAACTTCAATAACATGCCAGAAAGAATCAAATCACTAACAGCCACAACTTATAAGATGACGATGGTCAGACCCAGGGCTGACAGTTTTGCGAAACATCGCACAGCTCTCACGTCATCTATCCGTAACTCTCCAGCACGTTTTCAGCACACACTGCCCCGCTGCTCTTCAAGGGCTGTCAAAGAGCCAAGCCTGGCTCTGTGTGGAGAAGAACCTGAAGCCCAACTCTTGATTTACTGACACAATCATCAATGACAAGATGTTAGTGTCAGTGCCCCCACAATAGGGAGTGAAGGGACAATAATTTCCAATTTTTCTTTTCAGAAATAAAGTTTGTTAATGATTGGGAGTAATTTCGAGGTACACTCAAGCACTGTGGGGGAGTCAAACTGTAAAATTAACACCAGATGCCCTGAGCAGAGGTATACAAAGCCTTCAAGAGACCAGGTAGAGCTGACTAGTCCCTTGTCATGTTTAATATGTATCAAAAGCAAGAAGATGTCAGTCAAAAAGGGCCTGCCAAGGAAGCAGAGAGAAGTGGAGTCCAGGAGGCACCTACGGGCAGAGCCAGGGGCAGACCTGCTCGATGTGAACGGACTGTGCCCTTTCTGGGTGCAAAGGAAGACCACCCCACCGTGCAGTAGGTGTGCTGGGCTCGTTTCACTCACATGCCTCCGTCTGCATTCACTGGACACCAGGCCCCCCAGGTGCTCTGTGACTGTGCAATTTTCTACAAGTAGGCCCGCAGTATGCTGGTCATAGGTGCCTCAATGACTTTTCACTCTCCTCAGTGTAAGTAATCTGATAATGACACCGCCTCCTGCCTAAGTCCGCCACCAGGAAGTGGACGGGGTGGTCCAGGGCTCACTACAGATTGGGAGAGGGATACACTGGCTCTACTCAGCAGCCTGTGAGCTCTGTTTTGGGAACCTGTCTCAGGGATGGCTTGGTTTTTCTGAGAGTGCTGACAAAGATCAGATTTCTCAGGTTGTGAGATTTAAGGTCACGAGCTTCCACGGAGATTTTAGATTCTCCTTTAGCACTGTTTCAATAACCCAGAGATAAAGGAACCTGAAGCATTTCCAGTTTGGAGAGTGCTGGCTGCTCACCAAGCCTGCCTCCTCCTCTTCCTGGGCACACAGGTCCCTACATTTCCCAAAGTGTCCCGTGGTTAGGGTTAGCTTCCGAGCTGAATGTGACACGAAGTGATGCATGCCACCTGCAGGACTTGCTGTAAAAACTCCCCCAGGAATACTCCTCCCCTCTAGTTTTCTCATCCTGTTGGGAATGTCAACACACTGCCTGACCCTGGAAGGTGAAAGTTGAAAATAGCAGTGCTGGCAGAAGCCCAAAGGACTGTATGACCCTGAGATACTGTCACCCCTGATTTACAATACTTTGCCCTTTGTGTGAAAAGTAAACATAGGCTATGTCAAGTCATGAAAACATAGCAGTTGGTCACCCTTCACTAAAACACCGTGATCACTGGCGTCGGCACACATTTTAATCTCAAGAAAAGTTGTCTGAGGTGACTTTCTTCTTTCAGCTACTTAATTCTCGTTCATTCATATTCATAGTTTGATACATATATTCCTTTCCTCTTTTTCCTCTGCATTTTTGCTATCATTCTTAACCCTTTGAACTGGCTTTCTTGATTGGTTTACTCTCATGTTTTATTTTATTATTTTTGTCTTACTGTCTTCCATATGGGTGGCAGCCAGTGTAGCAACTTGGTTAAGGAAGAAACTCAAAGGTCAATTTCATTATAGAATAGTAATTATTATTATTATTTTTCTTTTTCCCCATCAATTTCACTGGGTTTAACACTTTGAGAACTTGGGGGCCAGACTTCACAAACTAATAACAGACCAATTTTCAGTCAGTACTCAGACTATGAATATATGAGAAATCAGAAGTAAACAACTATCCTTGGAAGGGTAATAGAGTTGAAATGGATGGTTGTGTATTTACTACACAAGACCAAAGAGTCTGTCTTAATTTTCCTACGGCCACGCGGAGGTGGGGGTCATAGTGAGAAAGCTGCACTCGGGGTCAGTGAGGAGAGTGAGGCCAAGGAAGAGAAGGGTGACAGATGGCTCCAGATTGAGAGTAGGGGCCTAGGGGACGGCCTTGGCTATGCCACTGAATTCTAGATGACTTTAGGTATTTCAACTCACCCACATCAGGACTAGGGAGGAAGTGAGGGTATAATGACATGATTTCTAGAGACTCAACCATCTCAAGAGAAATTACAAAATGCATAATATTCCTATAATGGAATGTTTAAAGTTATTTACTTTTTAATCATCATTGCCATCCAAAAATAATACACCATGAGTCCAAGTTATAAGAACACATGTGCAAAAGGACTGGAAACTCAATGGTCAGAAGATATGAAGCATCACTAGAGCAGTTGAGGAGAATTTCTTTATTCACAGGCTAAGTGCAAAGCCTGTGTCTTCCCACAATGCCCCTGCTTATGGCTGTGTCTGGGGGACTCCAGAATTTTGCATGTGCTCGGAGCCAGCCTCAAGACTCTTATCTTCACTAAGATTAGAATAAACCAGATCAGTTTTCAGGAGCCACCGGTCTAGCGCAGGGATCCTTCAACTTTGATTATTCTTTTGCTTATAGTTAAAATCAGATAGCTTGCACCCTTGATATGTGTATATTTATACATCTATAAATCATTTGCATATACCACTAACCTACTATGTACATTAGAAAATACATGAACAGCCCGGCTGGTGTGGCTCAGTGGACTGAGCGTCATCCCATGGACTGAGAAGTCCCGGCACATGCCTGGGTTACTGGCTCCATCCCCAGTAGGGGGCGTGCAGGAGGCAGCCGATCAATGTTTCTCACCTGGATGTCTCTCTCTCCCTTCCTCTCTCTCTTAAAAAAAAAAAAATCAATAAAAACATATTTTAAAAAAACACCTTCAGTCAGTTTTTTTTTTTAAAAAAGCACAATAAAATATTTAAATGAGACAGATCAGATAAGCTATATTTAAATTAATTTTATAATCATTTACTTACAATGGTATTTTTGCAATTCCTAAATATATGTTTAACAGTAGCAATGTGATTAAATGTGCCTCTTTACTGTTTGAAAATCTTGGTTAAATGCATTGTAATGGTCCGTTTTTGTAAATAACACTTTGGAAAACACTAACTCGCAAGGAGACATAGGTCTGAATGAAGAAAGGCTATCATTGGTTGCCCTTGCTAAAGTATGGTATTCATTTTGCAATCCATCAATTATGCCAAGGTTTTTATTAAAATTTGGCTAATAAAATTTCTATCTTCCTTAATGTAAATCAGCTTGTATCAGTCAAGTTTCTCCAGGGAAACAGAACCAAAACGATATACATGGATAAATAAGAGGAGATTTATTATGAGAATTAATAGATGTGATTATAGAGGTTGAGATATACTAAAAATATGCTACCCATATACTAGAGAATCAGGAAACCAGTGCTATAATTCAAAGTCCCAAGGCATGAGGGGAGGGGGAAATGTCAGGGAAGGGGACAGTGAGGGGGGTGGGGTGGGGTGGGGGAGGACTGGGAAAACATGCTGGTATATGTTCTGGAGTCTGAAGGCTCAAGACGTAGGAGCTTAGATGTCCAAGGGCAGGAGATGGACGTCCCAGAAGAGAGAGAGTTTGTCCTTCCTGTACCTTTTTGCTCTATCAGGCCTTCACGAAACTGGATGAAGTCTGCCCACCTTGGTGAGAGACAGTCTTCTTAGCCTACTAATTCAAATGCTAACCTCTTGTGGAAACGGCCTCACAGACACTCCGAAATAATGTTTTAGCAGCTATCTGGGCATTCCTTGGCCCAGTCAGTTGACACATAAAATTAACCATCCTGCAGCTCTTCTTAAAATTTAACTGGAAGATGTTACATTTCTATATTTTAAAAAATGAATTCAAACCTGATCTTATCTCTTCGTTTGGAAGATGAGTAACGAAGTTAGAAAATTCTGTTTCCATAATTTTTTAGTGTACTTTCAGAGTTTTAAATAAGTAATACACTTAAATTATCTTTGGCAAGAACATCACAAATGGATGAAACAGTTCCAACTATTCAATTTTAAAATGTTCTTTCCATAGCATGAATTTCTTTCAACAAGCTCTTATTTTCTCTCATTATTAAAATGTCACCATTACCTTGAAGAGACAAATTAAGTGCTTATTTTTTTCAGAAATATTTGTATGGTACCATTATTATTGACAGCTACTTGTCATCATAACAGAGGTAAGCAAATATGAAGTATGTTTATTTTTTCAAAAAGAAATTATATTTGGCAACTCTTCTGAGTACATTAGCAGCAGATATCTGGCGAACCAGATACCATGTTCACGTCTCTTTGGCATGGTAAACATGCCCTCATTTAAGATAATATAACCCATAGAGCCACTTTACTGGGGATATGGACATGGCAATGAGGCACAAGGTGGTAGAAGCAAAGGGCTGCTGTCAATGCCATTGTACGGGTAAGTCTCCTCTTCCCTTAGCAGACCTGAGGTGACACGGACTGGCAGACACATGGGCCGCGTGAAGGCGCCAGTGTCAATCTGTACACTGAAGGGCAACGCTGAGTGTCCCCTTCTGGAGAGTCTCCTCTCAGCACTTCATAGCGTTGCCTTTGTGCACACACTCCCCTTTGGAAACCACCAGTTTAGAGCCAGGCTTTTGTTTTTAGATGTTTATCTTTTAGTTTGTGCAGGACTTTTTTTCCTCAACCTAGTGTCTGTTTCTGAAAGCGTGGTCCATGGCCCACCAGTTTCGGAACAGGTACAATACAGATTTCTGGATCCTGTCGCAGAACTATTTACACTGGAATGTCTGGGCGTCTGTGTTTGCGGTGAGCTCCCTCAGGGGCTGCTCTGGCACACCATAGTCAGATCCACCTTTACACCGTGAGCACCATGCGGAGGGCCCCGAGTCTCTCTAATTCATTGTATCACTAGTACCTGGCACAGGAGGCAATTAGCACTTGCTGAACTGAAATGTAACGAACAGGTTTTTCCCTCCAGCAGAGAACTGAAGGTTTAGTGGGAGTACTTATTCATTCACTCACTCACACTCACTCATGCACTCATTATTGTAGGTATTTGGGTAATATAAACATACTAAAAGCATTGTCTTCTTCACCGGAACCTCTTAAATTAAATGTCTAATCACTATGCTGTACTTCTGAAACTAACATAAAATAATACTGAATGTCAACTGTAATTGAAAAAATAAAAGTATTGCCTTCGAAGAGTTGACAGTGTCAGGGGAAGACAGAAAAAAAACCATGTAAGTAAACGATCTATAATAGAAGGTGATAAATGCTATGGGGAAAAGCAGAGCAGGGTAAGGGGATTGGGAATGCTGAGGTATTGGGAGTGGGGGGAGAGGGCAGTCTGAGGGTGATCAGGGGCACCTCACTAAGACTGAAGCTAAGAGAAGACAAAGGAGGTGAGGGAATTAGCTAAGTGGATATTCCTCTCATTTGCCACAAATCATACTCATCCTCCTTCACAGGTTCAACCAAGACTTCTGAGAAATTTGAGATGCTATTGATACACAGCATAAGCTCAGCAATTTTGGCTGAATGAATAAAAATAGCACTTTGGAGAAAGAAACAATGTGGAGAAATGTATAAAGTTCCTCTTCAAAACCAGGAAAAACAAGTAAATAAAGAACTATTTCAAATCATATGAAGACACCTGAAAAATGTCCCTAGTAGCATATGAGGAGCTAACACATCAAATGCTGGAGCAAAAGCCCCTTAGAGCCACGCTGGCCTCTGCGGGTGTAGCTGGGGCCAGCCTCGCCGATGCTGTGGTGGCTCCAGGTTCACCTGAGCGGTCCAGCCACCACCCAGCAATATGAAAACCTACCTCACACTTCCTGATATGGTGATCATAAAAGTGCTTGCTCGAATTGGGGGAAGTGAACTTAAAAATTCTCCACGATAAAACATTTTGTGGTTTTGCCTGGCTGGTATTGCTCAATTGATTGAGCTTTGTCCCATGGACTGAGAGGTCCCCGTTCAGGGCACATGCCCAGGTTGCAGGCTCAATCCCCAGTAGGGGGTGTGCAGGCGGCAGCTGACTGATGTTTCTCACATCTATGTTTCTCTCTCTCTCTCTAAACAAATAAAAATACAAAAAATATTTAAAAAAACATTTTGTGGTTTTGTTTTGTTTTTGCATTTTTTGGAACATGTAACTATCTAAAGTATTTAAATATAATAGTTAATTGATTATGGTTAAGAAGTTTACTACTTGAATTTATTGATTTTTATATATAAATTTATAAGCAATATATTTAAAATTTTTAATTAGCAATACTGTATTTACTGAGCTAATATATTTAAGAGGCAACTAAAATACTTATTGTGGACATTACTTATATTAAAAATAATGCTTTTTCCTCTTTCTTTTGTCAGTTTTAAGTTTATGATCTTTTTTGTCATAATTTGTGATTTTTAAGTTTCAATTTCTTTAAAGGTAAGATGATGCAGAAACAACTCAGAGTAGTGTCTTTTTTTTTGGACACGCTACCTCATATACAATGAGGACAAGTGAGTAGCTAAGTTCTCACAGCACGAGGAGCTACAAATGCCTTTCAGAGATTTCAGGCTATTTAAGGCCTTACTAGCAACCTATACCTTTAAAAAAAAAGAACAATGAATGAACCTGACACTCAGGGCAGCAAAGGTTAAGTGATTTCTCTGGGGGTAAAAGGGCGAGTCAGCGGGCAGCAGGGCAGCCACTTCACTGCTTGAGCTCAGGGACATATCACAAACATTTCACTGCAATGTGTTGTAATACTTCAATACTTTTACATTTGGGCCTCAGTGCCTTTCTAAACACAAACACAAACACAAACACAGGACTAATAGCTCTATAAGCTTAAGTACTGGGTTTAAAATAAATATTTCTCCTTAAGAACCTGGATTTCCCTTACTTATAAAATATCAAATAAAAAATAGGGCATTGGTTTGTAGATTTTGTTTTGTTTACTGTTAATCAGAACAGCATTAATCATGAATTCTGGTCTCTTCTTTAGTTAACTTGGAAAAAGAAATCATCACTGTAATTGGTTGCAAATCACTCAAGAAACCCTTTCCTCTTTAGCTCGATCTTGGCCACAGTCTCTTCAGCCACTCAAAGTAAAAATGACTCACCTTCCCAATAGTGATCTAAATAAAGACATGCTTCTTCTGAGCAAATATAGGGTTGGGCAAAAACAGGTTTACCGTTGTTTGTATGAAAAATAATACAATAAATAATAATACAAGAATAAACTGTGTTTTGCATACTCACAACTATAAACCTACTTTTGCCCCACCCTGTATTGTTAACCACAAGCAACTCTTTATAGCCAATAAATCTAGTAAACATCATTAGGATGAACTTCTTTACACACTGACTTTTCACTTAAACACAAAACATTTATTTACACTAAGTTGGGACATTATATAAATTAATGTCAAATAAAATACTATCAAATAAAGACTCCCTACACATTTGATGGACTTCTAAAAATCAGTGTCTGCTAATACATGAGGTATTAAGAGGGGGCATTTATTCTCTGTGTCCCTGAGGGGGGTCACTGAATGACTCTGAATAGAGAGCTACCAGGCCCAGCCTGACCACTTACTTCAGCAATTCTCAGGAGCTTTGACTATGCTGTTTCTTCATATGGAATAACATGGCCCAGGACAATTCTTCAAAGCCCAGTTGGAATGACTCTTCTAACTGGAAGCCTTTCTGATGATCCAAGTCCAAATTAGCTGTTCTCTCTCTAATATGCTCACTCATTTTACCTTCCCTACCAATCAGTCGTTTGCATCTATAAGGGACCGTTTCATGGACCGACTCTCATGCTCAGCATAGTGAAGAATAAAAATATATCTGTTGAACTGAATCTTGCTAAAATAGATCCAAAGGATCCACTTAGAGTATGCGGCCCAGTTTCTTCATTCTACAGTTCAAGAAAAGGAGCGGCTCGTCAACAAACACAGCAGGCTGTGTTGAAAGTGAAACCTGGACTCTGAGTTCCCCTAGGTGGCTGACGCTGGGTTCATACTGTTGGAGATCTAGTCCCTGACTGCAGAGCTCTCATTTTGGTAGGTCTAGTCCCTGGTGACTTCGTAGAGGAGTATGATATTGACATCAATGAAAACAAAACTGAGATTGGTGGTACACAGAAGGTGTATATAGATTTTTCGAAAAGATATAAGTAATATATGCATGATTGAAAGAGTTCAGAGTCCTGGCCACAATCTTTTTAAATCAAACAATATGCCACCAGCTGGACTCATGGGACAGCCCGGAGGTCTGAATGAGTGTGCTTCATTTACCAACTGAGGAACTCATTTTTTTTCCTCACCCAAGGACATTTTTCCATTTTTTTGTTCAGAAACAGTGGGAGGGAGAGAGAGAATAGAGAGAGAAACACCGACGTGAAAGGGACACATTGAGTGGCTGCCACCCACACGACCCATCCAGGGCCTGGGACAAACTGCAACTGAGGTACGTGCCCTTAGTGGGAACCGAACCTAGGACTCTCTGGACCGCAGGCCGATGCTCCAACCGCTGAGCCAAACCGGCGAGGGCGAGGAACTCATTTAAGGAGGGTAAAAGTAATTTTACTTTCCACCAGCATGTAAGACTCCACAGGAAGAACAACGTAATAACAAGCCTCTTTGGCTCATCCACCTGGTTGCAGGCAGGTCCCCCCAGTTCCTGGACCAGTCACATTGGTCTTATAGTTCCACGAACAGTCTTTCCTATGTTGTAGTCTGGGTTTGCTGTTCCCATGTCCTCCCAAGTCTTTGCCGGTCTGGTTCCTGCTTCTCCATTAGTTCTCACCTGAAACGGTACCTCCTCGGAGAGGGCCTTTTGACCAACCTACTTAGGTTTTCACTCAGCCCAGATTCTTCCTCCTCCTATTATTTTAATGTCACCCTATTTGCATCCTTTATACACAGGACAGACCAATTACTCTCATGTTTATTATGATGCTAAGGCCCATATCTTTTTTTTTAATCCTCATCCCGAGGACACTTTTCCATTTTTTGTTCAGATAGAATGGGAGGGAGAGAGAGGAAGAGAGAGAGAAACATCCACGTGAAAGGGACACATCGAGTGGCTGCCACCCACACGACCAACCAGGGCCGGGGACAAACCGCAACCGAGGTACGTGCCCTTAGCGGGAACCGAACCTGGGTCTCTCTGGACCGCAGGCCGACGCTCTAACCGCTGAGCAAAACCAGCCAGGGCCCATATCTTTTTTATTGTTCATCACTATATCACCAGGATTTAAACAGGTGCACTATAGATAAACAATATGAATTTGTTGAATAAATTAATGAATTCAAAATACTTTTATAAAACTAACTGAAAATTATTTACATTCACCTAGGAAACCCTTAACAACTTCTAAGAAACACACGATTTTAACTTATGAAATATCTGAACACAATAAACAACAAGTTTCAAATATTGGTTTAATAAAGATTTTTAGCTTTCGCCTTAACCGATTTTTAATAGCTACCATTTATGTCAGAAGTAAAACTTAGGGTTTTTCAATACTAGTCTATGTCAAAAAGTCCATATCTATTACATGTAAAAACATACAGAACTAGTCACTAATAACAAAATATTAAGTATAATAAATATTATGTCTGCTATAATTTAATGATAAAAAGAGAATGACACATAGTCATATACCTCAGATACAAAGAAAAGAAAAACACTTTTCTTGGGGGGGTCAGTAACAAAGAAAACACAAAAACACATGATTCTCAAAGAATGGCAGCTTTCAGAGAAATGTTCCACCTTTTTAGGGAAAAAAGTATGAAGAAGACAAAAGTAACACATTCTCTGTAACAAAAGCAGATTAGAACCATACTAGAAAATCTGAACGGAACCTCTGATAGGAGCATCATGACAGTAGATAAATGACTACTGTCACTGTAAAGAGTCAGTGCGTGTGGTTTTCAGTTTTCACTGCTCAGAGAAGAAAAAATTACAATGGCATTACTGGAACCAAGCTTCTTCTAACACCATCACCTGACTGGGAGTAGGCCTGAATCCATTGACCACTTTTCAATTCTGATGTATGACATTTTTTCAAAGCCATATGGACTCTTTAAAAAAGTTGTATTAACAGTGTTTTGTTTTTTTAATTAAAAGAGTAAATATCTATTAAAAGAGAAATCTGAATATTCAGATTTTTAATACTTTAAAAAGGCAATATTTAGCCCTGGCCAGTTTGGCTCAGCGGGTAGAGCGTCGGCCTGCGGTCCGGAGAGACCCGGGTTCGGTTCCCGCTAAGGGCATATACTTCGGTTGCAGTTTGTCCCCAGCCCTGGTTGGTCTTGCGGGTGGCAGCCACTCGATGTGTCCCTTTCACATCGATGTTTCTCTCTCTCTCTCTTCCTCTCTCTCTCTCCCACTCTATCTGTACAAAAAATGGAGAAATGTCCTCGGGTGAGGATTAAAAAAAAAAAAAAAAAAAGGCAATATTTAATATAACTCCAAAACAAAAGCCAAATCAGAATTGGCCAAGCATAAGAATATTGTACAAACCATTTTTATAGCATGGTTTTGTGTACAAGAATGACTGTGAAACTAAACTGTCTTATTTCCAGACATTTTCTTCCATAAACAATAACGGTCACTGCTGAAAGGACTACTCGCAACCTTACCAGAAATTTCTTGGGGGAACAGTCTAGTCTTCAAAACAAATGGTATCTGTCTAATTCTTACTGCAAAATCTAAAATGCTACTCTACGTACTGTATTTCATTTGTAATAAGTCTTTGTGATAAGGTTAACACTTCAACACGTAACACAAATAAGAGAGCACCAAAAAATGAAAATTACTTTGCTTATGTTTCCGTATTAGAATTTTATTTGCTAAAGGGTAAAAACAGATTTGCAAAATTCACAGTTAACTTAAAACAATAGTTTTAAACCTTTTATTCCTAGCCCTTACTGCCTTCAGGAAGGAGAGAACATCTGGTTATTTAAGGAACACAATATGTTCACATTTTCTATGACTTTTGTTTCTAATTGGGTTTTAAAATTTTTTTGAATTTGAACAACTAGTTAGAACAATGTTTTTTAATCACTTCATATTTTTCAGACTGTCCTCCTTCTATCCCTCTATTTATTTAGTGGATTGTTTTTGGAAATTTGCTCAGTGGTTCTAATATGATAAACATAAGAAAATAAGAATTAGGACTGTGGTATAAAGAGTTAAATATAGAAACAGTATTTATGGTGAACCGAATATAGGATGCTACAAAGAGATATATGACATCCAGTTTCTATATACAGCATACATTTAAAAAACTTTCAAATAGTTCTTGGGCAACTTATATACATGGCAGTTTCACTTATTACAATTGTCTAGTACAAATGAAGAATTTGGGTGAGCAATAGCAGTAACTAGGATCCCACTATTTTTAATACCAGTGAAACTATAGCTCTGGTGTGAAAAGGTAGTCAGAAGACATGGGTTCAATTGCTGGCTCTGCCACTGACCTTGAATTAGTCTTTAAACTTCACCTTGATCTTCAGTGTTCACCTACAGAAGGAGGGGCTAGATTAGACTCTCTAGGTTCTTTGCAGTTCCAAAAATTTGACAGTCTAAGTAAAGTATGTTAACTACATTCTTTGTTATGTCTTCTTTGTTCCATAATATTTAAAGGTGGTAACAAGTTTTAAAATAATTCTGAAACAGTAAATTAAGGAACTAGATGCCCTTTAAGTTCAAGTTGTAGGGTTAGTTCACCATCTTGATAAAAATGGCAGCTGACAAAATTGGCTACAGCTTCTATAGAATGTAGATATGGGTTCCAGAAATTCACTAGGTGAATGAGATATACCTATTTTAGAGTCAGTATGGTGTACTGGAAGAGGATTAGCATTTGAGTCAGAATTCAATTCTACCCCCCCTTTTTTTTCTTTATTCCTCACCTGAGGATATTTTTTTCCATTTTTGTTCAGATAGAGTGGGAGGGAGAGAAAGAGAGAGAGAGAGGGAAAGAGAGAGAGACATCGATGTGAAAGGGTCACATTGAGTGGCTGCCTCCCACACGACCCCAACCAGGGCCAGGGATGAATAGCAATTGAGGTATGTGCCCTTGACTGGAATTGAACCCGCGACTCGGTCCACAGGCCGACGCTCTAACTGCTGAACCAAACTGGCCAGGACTACCCTTATTTTCTTAACAAAATTTTAGAACACAAAGCTCAATATTAAAAAAAAAAAAAAGCAGCATCATGGGGACAAATAATGGAAAATAACTCAACAAGCAAATAGCTAAATTACAAGGTGCTATGAGGACTCAAAAGGGAAAACATGGCCTATCTGAGCCTGAGAATGGCTTCGTGGGGAAGGTAGAACGGATGCAGGAATCTCAGGAGATGATGAGTAGATACAAGGTCATGGAGTCACTCTAGCTAGCCTGGAAGCTCACACGCTTTTTGGTCTTGGGAAGACCATATAAGCTAAACAACTCTTCACTGAAAAACAATGAGGAAAGACAACCTGCTCTGCCTACCTCATAGCTTATTGTGAGGACCAAATTAAGCACACCAAAGTGCTTGGAAACTGTGAAGGAATATGATCCTATTATTACAGTTTACAGGCCCATTATTTCCGTCTGTTCAAATAAATCTTTTCATAGTGAAGCCTACATCACATCTGATATAAAACAACTAAAGCTCAGTGTCTCAAGCTCTAATTGCAGAGTCTCTTCTCAACTCAGCACCTTCCCTGGGATTTGGGGATAGCACTAGGACAAAGTGCTTTTCTGAAGCTGACGATGAATCCCTAAGCTCTGAGTTCCTTGTTTATTTTTATGTTATTGAGGAGTTTGTCAACAGTACTCATCACTACTGTATGTGAAGCTGGGATATGAAAAGTGTACTTTCTTGCCTCAAATCTCATCTTTCTCTAGTTTACTTCTTAGAGACATGTGTGTGTTTATATACTTACTCTGATTTGCTTGTATCAGAGATGATTCAAGTATTTTAAGTGTTTTGTTGTTGCTAATAATAGAACACATTCAAAGCACTCTGCTGTTTGGATGTTTTAGAGGATATGAGTAGGGGGCTAGCATCACCGTTCCCTCCATCTCCCCACCCCAGAATAAATGGCCTCCTTTAAGACTATAATAGATATTAACTACACCCGAAACTCTGAAATACTTGTGGATTTCTATAATATATATAAATTTTCTTTTTTATTTATCTTTGTAGCACTGTACTAAATCCTATCAGGTCATAAGAAGCCAGTTCTTTATGGACGAAGGATGCTCTGGTTGGGTGGGTCATTAGAGACTATTTCAACCACAAAAGAGAAGACCAAGACTCAGCAAGCATGAGTTTTCTAAAATCACGAGGAGGATTGATAGCGATGTCAAGGTTTGACCCAATGTCCCAATTCCTAACTCAGGCTCCTTGCAGGACCCTATGCTGCAACAGATCTACAATTAAGTGACCATAGTTATTATTTGACATTCACTAAATAATGCTGATGGGTCAGCCATCATATACACTTAAACTATCACCTTACTGGGTTAGCCATATGAAAGTCCCTTAATACTATACAGCTTTCTTAATTTTTCCTATAGATATCATCCATGAAGTTGCTCTCAATAGCATGTTAAATGTTTTCATAAACATTTTAAATGACTCCCTCTTCTTGCCAATTTCTTGTGTCTCAGAAATAGCAATTTAAGGTTCTACATTTTGGACCATTATCTTAATCATGGTTTTACTTGGTAAGATCCTGAATGTAAAAGTAGGGGTTATCTTTTTTTTTTTTTAATATTTATGCTATTAATTATTTTTTTCTCTTAAAATTTAGAGAACATATTTCTTGAATCCTTATAGAATTGACTTCATTATACTCTTTTATTATGTATACTACATTATTGAGATAAAAGTACTCTATTAAAATCACAGATTACACTAACAATGTTGACAGATTTATTATATAGAATTCTGCAATTAGAAGAGTGAATGATTCATAGTAAGATCAACCATAATTAGCTAGGGAAAAATTACCAAGATCGATAGATTTAGATCACATACTCATTTCTCCCTTCAGTTAAGCCAAGCAAATCACATAAGTAGATAATTCAAATAGTTACTTTTGCAATTTTTCCTACTCTGTATGACTGCAATAACTCCTAATGCTGAGTTTGTAGACCAAAACTCATTGGCCAGTAATCTCATTATTTCTTTTATGGATATTTCATAATCTTGGTTACTTTTTATAAAATATATATATTCTTACACAACTTACATGTAACATATATACAAAAACATAAAGTATGAGACTTTTGAATTCATACTCAGACTCTTAAACCTGACCAGAAAAAAAAATTGCTATTTTATGTATCAGAGAAACAATGGATTTTATTTCTGATACTTAATGAAATTTTGTGTAAGAGAAATTATATAAAATTATGTATCTGTTGAAAATGGATATAGGTACAGGGAAATAAGTTATTTTAAATCAACCATAGACTAAATAGAGAATATACTCAAATGCTGAAGTCAACAAGTGAGGAAAGGACAGAAATTCTTTAGAATCAAATGTATGTTGAGCATGGAGGCCCGAGCCGATCAGACAGAGCTTTGGCAATGGAATCCACAGACAAACTGACTCAAAGACAGTTCGACAACTGCCAACAAGACTGTTGGGAGTCCTGCCAGAGAGCCAAAGGCTGGGATTACCACCCAATGCCTGGCATTCTCCTGCTTGTGTTTGAAGCATTCTCTCTTATATTTCATCCAATATTTTTGTTTGGCTCAAATGCATCAAGAATTCACAGATTTTTTTTAGATCATTAAATGTTCTTATTTTCAAGAAATATAACATTAGTTGTAAAAGAGCACACTTTTTCTCTGAAGTGTAAAGACAATTTTGGTGACTTGCTTTAAGTTCAAATCAGTATTATAGTCTGTTTAAATTTTTATTTTATTAGGTTACTTTTTACCCACATATTCATAATGTAAAATTATTTAGTATCATAAACTGTTATAGAACTGGTCCTTTTTTATTGCTCTGATATACTGGTGTGATGCCCCTGAGGCTCTATGTGGGTAAGTTGGCACTCTGAGGGGTTCCAATGACAATGATGGTGGTTATAAGGAGAAGCAGTTGTTCATCTACTTCTTTGCATTATGAGGAAGGCAGGAGGGCAGGACAACCTTTTAAGGGACAAGAGATGTGTGTTTCATTTAGTTTGCTCAGTTGCTAGGCAATGAGGTATATGCGTTTTGGCCAATAACTCTAGGCAAATTCTTTCATTAGGCAATTCATCTGCCTTTAGACAAACTCCACATTAGAAATTCTTGGAGTCATACAGAGAATCCAATTTTTCACCCAACTTAAAATTGTACGTATCCTACTTGGAAAGCTTACCTTTGGATCTCGAAGGAACAGAGCCTTAAGGATCAGTGAATGTACATCGCCAATTACTGGGTAATGCATCAGAAGGCCGAGACAGGTCTGGTAGTTACTAGAGATCACTAAATAGGAGAAAAAGAATAATTCAGAAGCAATATTTCTTAAGATGTTTGCATTACTGAGTAAATAAATAACAACTTAGAGTCAAAGAAAGCAAACCAATAACTCAGTTGACTTGATAAAAGGAAATAGGGAGAAGGGACCTTTACCAAATGGCCTTTGAAGCAACATGCTATACTGTTAACTGCAATCTAATATACTATCACTTATCCTCAGGGGGTGCTGGAAGGAAGAGCCTGAGACATATAAATGTGTGTGTTTGCAATATAAATAAACTCTCAAAGCATGCATATTTACTGCTATTTACATGCTTATGTTTAAATGTCTCCAGTTTTGCTTAGAAATTACAAAAATCTCATGAATGGGAAAGAATAAGTTTAAAATTTTCATAAAATAACATTTACCCTGAGTGTCATGCTTTATTATTATTTTTTTTTATCCTCACCCGAGGATATTTTTCCATTTTTTGTACAGATAGAGTGGGAGGGAGAGAGAGGAAGGGAGAGAGAGAGAGAAACATCGATGTGAAAGGGACACATCGAGTGGCTGCCACCCGCACGACCAACCAGGGCTGGGGACAAACTGCAACCGAAGTACGTGCCCTTAGCGGGAACCGAACCCGGGTCTCTCCGGACCACAGGCCGATGCTCTAATCGCTGAGCCAAACTGGCCAGGGCGTGAGTGTCATGCTTTATAACTTACATGCTACATATATTCTTTTGTATATGTAAATATTACATAAGTCAAAATTTTTTAAAATACAGTTTCTTTCAAATATTTGTTTTTCTAAAGGTAACAAGAAATTTAGGGGAGATATCTATGCAGCATTTCTTGGAGGAAAAATGTCAAAATCTTCATAGATTAGCCTAACTGTGTCTTAGACTGTCATTTAATTTTTTTTCAAATCAACCTAATTATGGGCACAATTATTAAACACATCTTTCAGGCAGGTCTATGTAAACTACTTCATTTCTTGGCAATCCATCTGCCACGGCTGTCACAGTCAGGCCCATTAAGGATGCTTGTTTTGTAAGCCACTCTGACTGCCTCCACATCACTGCTTGTGAGGAAACTTCACAGTTACCACTTCCTGTGGCTGCAACCGAATCTTTTCTATTAATCAGAGTAGTTAGTTGAAAAAGATTCCATAGGAAATCAACTGTGATTAAACAGAAACAACACAAACCACAAAGTAAATACTTGTTTGTGATCAGAAATACCATTGATTCTTAGATTTTTTTCTTCCCCCCTTCTGTTGAAAACACCATTTCTTGCTATAGCTTCCCACCCCTCCCTCTGCCCATGAACATTATGGGGAAAGTAGACAGGACTGGGCAGAATGAATAATTATAATCTATGCAAGGAACCACTTCATCATCTTCGTCTCTGTTGCTGACCTGACAGCTTGTGATTTCATACGTCTGGTTTCATTGTAAAGCACTCACTTCTCTACCCTTTCTGTATCTGTTCAGACTCTCCTTTTCTTATTCGTGCATTTTGTCATATTCACATTCAGTTACCTACTGTCCTTTTCTCTCTGGAATTTAGAAAGCTTGCATACTGAGAATAGTATAATGTTTTTATGTATAGTCTTTTTGAGATCTAACAAATAAATAAAACTTAGATAATCAATTCATTTTATAACTCATAAAGTTATTTCCCCAAATGCTATAATGATTATATATTAGTAAATGACCTAGGATGTATTCGTGTATATTTTGGAAGTGGTTATGGGGTTGGGATTCAAAGATGTGGGTTTCAATCCTAGGACTCCATTTGAACCTTTCATAAAAAGTTGTCTGAAGTTTCAATTACATAATCTATGTGACTGATTTATAGCAGCTGCTCAAAACCTGTTGATGGTAACCTCTCTGAGTTTAAGTTTAGGCATTTAGAAAATAACTTTCTCATTTAAAACAACTATATGCCTGCAGAGCCCGTATGGTTCAGTGGCTGAACATCGACCCATGCACCAAGAGGTCGCCGTTTGATTCCTGATCAGGTTGTGGGCCTGATCCCCAGTGGGGGGCATGCAGGAGGCAGCTAATTGATGTTCTCTCTCATCAGTGTTTCTATCTCTCTCTCCCTCTCCCTTCCTCTCTCTCTAAAACCAATTAAATAAATAAATAAATAAATAAAACACTATATGCCTACCTCATTCAATTCAATCATTATTTGTTGAGTACCTAATCCATGACAGGAGGGGATGCAGAGAAGAACAGAGAGTCCTTATCCTGACGAAAGGGTGCATGTACAACAAGTTATCTTCTATCACTAAGATGACAATGGATTATTATAATAATAATTATTATTATTTTTAATCCTCACCCAAGGATATTTTTCTATTTATCTTCAGAGAGATGGGAGGGAGGGAGAGAGAGAAATATCGACTGGTTGCCTCCCGTATGACCTCACCCAGGCCGGGGACGAACTGCAACCAAGGTACATGCCCTTGACCGGAATCTGTCCAGAGACTCACAGGTCCACGGGCTGACGCTATAACAACTGAACTAAACCGGCCAAGGCAACAATGAATTATTGAAGGCTTTCTGAAACTAGGCCCTATGCCAAGACCTTTACCTGCATTATCTTATTAGTTTATATGATAATCTTATTATAAGGATACAAGTATTATCCCTGTTTTATAGATGAGAAAACTGATAGTTGGAAAGGTTATGTCATTTGCTCAAATCACACAGCTCTTGGTGTATGAGGTCAGGTATGGTAAATATTTATAAATAGGCATAAATTCTTGCATTTAGGGATAAAATAGCATAGAAAACAAATAGTCATGGATTAACTATAAAACAAACAAAAAATAAGCTAAGAAAAAGGAAACCTTAAGTTAAGGCTTTAACATAATGTATTGTGCCGCTCCACTGAAAACAAAGCCAATGTGTATGAGAGTCCTGCAAGGTAACCAGGCACACAGAAGACATTCAATAAATGTGATATGCTCTGAAAAATGTGTTGAGGGCTTAGTACTTGGAGGAAAAGATACATAATTACTACATGCAGCGTCTCCAACTATTTAAAAACCCTTACTATTGTAATTTCCCTATTATAAAATAGCAACATACGAAATGGACTTCAAGTGGACCAGATGATCAGGTGGGGATAGGAAGTAAATCTTAAAAATAACAAAACTTTTATTCTTTGCACTCTGGGAGAAAGCCAAGAATAAAACAGGGTCACATCCTTCTCCATATAGAGTGATTTTCATCCAGTGTTTAAGACCCTCATAAGATTTTGTCCTTAAAAGTTCTCATTTCTCTAGTAGCTTTTGGGCAGACCAAAATGAGACTTTTAAATTAAATTTAAAAAGAGGACAATCTCAAATTCAGAGTAGCCCACTCTTTGTCTAGTAAAAGACTTTACTTAAGACTGTACCCCTTTAACAAACAGGGTTGCCGACTGAAAGGCAGTAAGTGAGCAAGTGTCAGGTGCAGAGTCACTGGTGGCGAGGGGGCAAGCACTGGGGAGAAAGGACATGGGATTAGAAAAGTCAGAATGACAGCATGTTACTCCACAGCGTCACTGGTACCAGCTCTGAAATTTGGAGTGAACCAGTTCACTGTACAGGCTTGAGTTTTCTCCACCATCTCTAGCTCATGACCCATTAAGGCAGCGATTTTCAACATTTCTCATCTCATGACACACACAAACTAATTACTGAAATTCTGGGGCACACCAAAAATATAAACTTTTTGCTAATCTGACAAAAAAAAAAAAATAGGTGTAATTGTTATTCATTCACACAGGATGGCTATTGTTATGTTTGGCTGTGTGTCATTCTGTTATTTGACAATCTAAGGGAAAAGAGGTCAGTGCCCCTGACTAAATAGTCAGGTATTACATGTTTTAAAAATCCATGTGGCACACCGGTGTACCATGGCACACTGGCTGAAAATCACTGCATTAAAGAAATAAATGTGGCCCTGGCCGGTTTGGCTCAGCGGTTAGAGCGTTGGCCTGCGGTCCTGAGAGACCCGGGTTCGGTTCCCACTAAGGGCATGTACCTCGGTTGCAGTTTGTCCCCGGCTCTGGTCAGTCGTGCGGGTGGCAGCCACTCGATGTGTCCCTTCACGTCGATGTTTCTCTCTCTCTCTGTTCCTCTCTCCCCCTCCTACTCTACCTGAACAAAAAATGGAAAAATGTCCTCGGGTGAGGATAATATAAAAAAAAAAAGAAATAAATGTGATGACACAGTGCAAAAACCTTCGTCTTTTAAAGCAAGTTATTACCACTGATGTAATAATTGTAGGCAAGTGCTCAGAGCCCAAGTTCTAGTTCTTTACATCTGTAAAGTGTCATAAAATAGAAGTCTGAAAAAAATGAGTGTGTATTAAAATTTAGAAAAGGAACTGTAAGCCTTATTCATAGTTTTGCCTCTCTTAATGTTTAATCCAAATGAAAAAACAAAAAACATAGATAAGGTTTTTTATTTGTTAGATAATATGAATACAAATCTATAGGTTTATTTTATGTCTTTAAGTTTAGTGATGGTTAAAAAAATTTTTTTTCCTTTATTGATATTTTAGAGAGAGAGGAAGTAAGAGGGAGAGAGAGAGAGAGAAACATCGATGAGAGAGAACATCAACTGGCCACCTCGTGCATGCCCCCACTGGGGATCCGGCCCACAACTTGGGCATGAGCTCTGACCAGGAATTGAACTGGGACTTCTTGGTGCATGGGTCAACATTCAACCACTGAGCCACACTGGCTGGGCAAGTTTAGTGATTTTTAACGCCATACTCAGAATTATAGATTTCAGTAGACATGTTTGAAGTATAGAAAATATTCAAGGAAGAAGTCCTGACAATATCTGTTTCTTTTTGTTAGACTTCGTGTATTTACTCATTTAACAAACATTTATTAAATAACTGTTTTTGTCCTGGCCGGTTTGGCTCAGTGGTTGGAGCATTGGCCTGTGGACCAGAGAGTCCCGGGCTTGGTTCCCACTAGGGGCACATACCAAAAAAACAAAAAACAAAAAACAAGCCCTGGCCGATTTGGCTCAGCGGTTAGAGCGTCGGCCTGTGGTCCAGAGAGACCCGGGTTTGGTTCCTGCTAAGGGCGCGTACCTCAGTTGCAGTTTTTCCACGGCCCTGGTTGGTTGTGCGGGTGGCAGCCACTCGATGTGTCCCTTTCATGTCGATGTTTCTCTCTCTCTCTCTCTCTCTCTCTCTCTCTCTCTCTCTCTCTCTTCCCCTCTCTCCCTCCCACACTATCTGAACAAAAAATGGAAAAATGTCCTCGGGTGAGGATAAAAAAAATATATTATAAAAAAACAAAAAAATAACTGTTTTGTTCCATACACTGAATTAAGTCTTAAAGATATGACAAGAAGTAAGACACAATCTCAACTTCCTTTCCTATTCCAGTGGAAGAGAATTCAAAAACTGCAATGCATGCCAGAGCTGCTAACAGTGGCAGGTACTAGGGGCTATGACAACTAGAATGGAAGACGGGGGTCAGCGAGGGTGTCAGCCAACAGCATGTGGAAACACACGGAGCCAGAGCACTGAGTGGCCCCTATGGCAGGGGTGCTAAGAAGAAATGGAGACATGGAGGGTGAAAGCCGGGTGGTGGTCTTGTTTATAAATAGGGGACAGAGTTTAGATTTTATTTTATATTTGTTAGCATTTACCTTCTATATTGAAAAAAACATGCTGATGTTACCAACTCCTATTTTAAATGTTATCAACGGACTTCCTATTCAAGAAGACAAAGCTTTCACTTGTCCTTAGCACTGACCACCACACGTCCACTGATGGCCTCAGCGCTCTGCATTCCTTGTCTCACCCCCATGAAGTTATAGGGTAACTTGAGTGAGATGGACTTTCAGAGTTTTTCATTCTTCTAACTAGGCAACTGTTAGCACAGCTGTGCAACACGGGGCATCGGGACTGCTCTTCCTTTCTTGCACAGCCTCTTTTCTTTCCCGGGGTTTACAACTGTTTTGTTTTTCATTTTCCTTGTGTATGTATTTAACATCAAATTAATTTAAATGCTCTCCCAGGCATACGATCTCAATACTTTTCAGAATTTTAGGTATTTTGTCAATTTCAGAAAAAAATTCCTCACGCGGCCTCTGGCCTGCTGCTCCCTCATCCTGGGGGTGTCCTTCACCTCTTGTCAGAGTTATATCCTTATTTCCCACAGTAACTTTCTTGCTTTCTTCTCTCATCTGGTGAAGCAACATCCTCCAAAAGTTTTATGCACAGGACATGAATTTATTGAAACCATCTCTGTTTGAAAGATTTTCTACTGGCAATTAACAGTTTGACTAGGTACAGGATTCCAGGTTGGAAATAATGTTTCCTCCAAATGCTGGGAGTACAAACTGTCCTAGAGTTTTCAGACTTCCAGTAGAAAAGCCTCAACCATTCTAATTCTTAATCCTTTATGTGATTTGTTTTTTCTTCCCTTCCCCACTAATGTCCTGTAAATTCATAATGCACCGTGGTTTGCATCTATTTTCATAATAATGGACTCTCTCAATTTAGAAATTCCTGTTTTTCTGTTTAACTAGAAATTTCTCTCTAATTGTTTCTTTGATGATTTTCTTCCTTCTGTTTAGTTTGTGTTTGTTATTTCTTCTCTCTCTCTCTCTTTTAAAGAAATCTCATTTAGATGGAATCTCATGGCCCGGTCCTCTAATTTTCTTTCTTATTTTCTAACTCTGTTTTATGTGCTACTTTCTGGGACACTTTTTCAATTTTATATTCCAGCCATCTGATTTTCATCATATTTCAATTTTCAATTACATTTTTCCTTTGTGTATGAGAAGTGTTCTCCTCCCTGCTTAGTCGCTGTGTCCTCCAAGTTACTTTTATCCTGGTTGTTTATTTAGACATCTGCTTTCATTTCAAAGCTTTCCTCAAATGTTTGGTGATTTGGGGCTATCCGTTCATGGTTAAGAATGGGGCAGTATAAAAGTAACTTGGAGACAGCTACATTTGCATATGATATCACTTTAATGAACCTGGTTATTAATTAACTAAAATGTGAAGGCCAAATACTATGGGCATGCCATTTATGCAGCTTTGCCAGGAAGCAGCAATTCAGACACATGCCCAGTAAAATCTAGATGATATAGGGAAGATATTTGCGGGTCAGTCACATCTGGGAACAGGTCATTGGCCATTGTAGGTATGGCCACTGCAAGCATGAGAATATTTAAGATACTTAAGCCCATAAACAAAGAATTTCTCTCTCTTGCCTCTTGGTTTACTTGGGACTCTTGTTGCAGGAGGTGCACTGTCTTTGCTCCCCTATATTTGCCCACATAGCCCACAGCCTTGTGGATCCCACACAATGGACTGATGGACTATAGCTAGCCTAATGCTGTACCAGACCCAGCTCCATCATGGAACAGAAACTCAGGACGATGGCTTTGCTTCAGGCTCTGCTGAATTCCCAGCTGCACCTCTTCCAGGACTGGATTAAGGGAAATGGAACTTTGGAAACCAAGGGATATAATCCTACACAAATAAAGCTTTCTACCACATCTCATCCTCCCATGGGGGCCTCTGGAAATGCTTATTCCAGCAGCACCTCAAGAACCTCACTCCCATTAGCAAAGGAGAAAGGCAATCCACACATTTCTCCACTACCACATAGAGGAGTGGGTTTGTTAACTCTGGGGTTATCATAGGACATTTCTTGGGCAATTCCCGAGCCTGAATTATTAGGCCTTTTCCCTTTGATTGATTAGATTCCCCCAGAGAGAAGTCTCCCAAACTTCTTTCTGGAGGGAGACAGATTGACTTCAGTTCAGTGTTCTGTTATTGGAGATGATAAAGACGACCAGAGAGCTCAATATTCACTGAAATAACCTGGGTCCCCAGTCCAGAGAGCCTCCTGTTTACCATCTCCAGAGGATAAATCCTGGAAGTAAAGGTTGTAGATCTGGGCACAACAGCCTCTTAAATAGATTTACAACCAGGTCTCCTTTTTTAGTCTTAACTCTTTCCCTCTCCCTACCAATTTTAAGAGGTTCTTAGCATGGCAATTTTGTACACTTTTAGAAATGTTGTGGATTACTTCTTTGCTTTGCCCATTATCACTTTTGTATTTAGTTTTCTTGGATCTGGTAAATCAGATTTCACTGATCCATATGTTTTCCTGCCTCCAAAATAGTTGTAATCTCCTTCTTAAGTCTCTGTATCTTGTGGGTTTATGCTATTTTAATGAGGTTTGAGGAGCAATGGAGGTCAATGTGATATAGTAGGCAGTTAGACAAACATGATCAGAGTAGGAACGATAAGCCAGGTATGAAAGGTCACCAGGGATGAAAGCCCCGGTGTCTAACAATGCAGTTGTAAGGTAGGACCTCGCCCCAGGGGTAATGCCATGGCTAACATCAGGATCAGCTGTGATGCCTAATAACTCCCTGCCCTGGCACTAACTAATCAGTAGAGACCATGATGCTGAAAGGACATGCTTGGGAAGCTAATGAATATTCTACTGAGATCCTTCCCTGAGACCTACAGATAAAGCCCTTAAAATGAAGGACCCAGTTCTCTCTCTCCCTCCCCCCCCCCCCCCCACACACAGGCTGGCACATTTCTTCCCTCAAGGTGCATACCTTTGCTATCTTCCTCCTAAGCTCTGAGAGTCCTTTTGCCTCTGTAACTTGTTTCCTGAGCCTGTGCAGCCCAGCTGGCTCATTTCTTCTACCTCTGTGACTTTCTAAATAAATTTTTGCTTGTATTTAAGTCTTGACTCTAAATTCTTTCCTAGCCAAAACACAAGGACCAAGGTATAACATCTGTTGCCATTTGCCATTAACAAATGCATCTCATATCTAATATCCTCAATTACTTCTTTTATGATGTTTCTACTGACCGCCTATGCAGGTGAATTAAAGGGGAAGAAAAATCTAGGTAGGAGGCAATAGGGTGAATAAACTTGGGGAAAGAAATAGTCAGGAAGCCTAAAATTCATCTCCCTTTCTCTAATCACCAGAGAGAATAGCTCCAGTCAACTTGCAGGACTATTCACATTCTCTTTTGGTAGCAAGAGGTGAACATGGAACCTTGAGCATTCCTGGGTAAGATTACAGCAATGCATGTAATTTTGTGGACTTCTGCTCATTAAAGGTGTTCTAGAGCTCCTGAATCCATCTATTGTGTTGCTTTCTAGGACACTGGAAAAATGTGAGAAGGGAGTAAGAATATGAAAGGGAAAGATTATGGTATTTGGAGAGAAGACCACTCCCCTCTTATAGAAGGCTAGAATGGGATATCAACTATTAATTCTGAACATGTAATAGAATTTCAGTAGGATAACAATTCTCCTTTCCTATCTCTATTCCTGTGGCTATGTAAATTCAAATTATTTTCAGGCAAAAAATAGATATTAAAAAGACAATGTGACACATATCAGAATGGCCAAAACCCAGAACACTGACACCACCAAACAATGGTGATGTTGTGGAACAACAATAACTCTCATTCATTGCTGGTGGTAATGCAAAGTGGTACAGCCATTCTGAAAGGCAATTTGGCAGTTATGTGTGAGTTTTCAGGCCTAACCGTAGGCTATTACAAAGATGTGAAAGTAAATTTTATGTGTCAACTTGACTGTCCTAAAGGATGCCCAGATTAACTGGTAAACATTATTTCTTTTTTTTAAATTCTCACTGAGGACATTTTTCTATTTATCTTCAGATAGAGTGGGGAGGGGGTGAGAGACATCGATGTGAGAAAAACTCATCGACTGGTTGCCTCCCGCATGATCTCGACCAGAGCTGGGGACCAAACAACAACCTAGGTGTATGCCTTGACTGGAATCAAACCTGCGACTCTGGTCCACTGGCCAATGCTCTAACCACTGAACCAAAATGGCCAGGACGGTAAACATTATTTCTGTGGGTGTCTGTGAGTATACATCTAAAAGAGATTAGCATTTGATTCAGTAGACTAAGTGAAGACATCTACCCTCACCAGTGTGAGTGGGCATCATCCAATCCATTGGGGCCCCAAATGTAATACAAAGGTGAAGGGTGAATTTCTTTCTTCTTGAGCTGGGATGTCCATTTTCTCCTGCCCTTAGATGCAGAGCTCCTGGTTCTTGTGCCTTTGAACTCAGGGACATAAACCATTGGCCCCTTAGTTCTCAGGCCTTCAGACTTGGATTGAATTATACTACTGGCTTTCCTGGGTCTCAAACTTGCAGATGGCCTATTGTGGGACTTCTAGGCCTCCATAATCATGTGAGCCAATTCCTATAACAAATGTCCTAACATATATATTCTACTGATTCATTTTCTCTGAAGAACCCCGACTAATCTGAAAAGTTTCACCTGAGAGGCCTCACAGGGAACACTGTTCTCCTCACACCAGATGGTACACAGTCAGTGCGTCGTGGACTCTGAAAGGGGTTGCAATCAAGGTCTCAGGCCAACTTACACATATTTATATTCCAGCCCTAGGGCTTTCATTCCATGAGATCTCTTTATCTGAGGCCATGGTAGAGGTCTCTCAGGCACATGTGCCAAGACCACCTAACGGAGGTAGAAGAAAATTTTGGAGATAGTTTTCCTCATTTGACTTAGTATCCAGTACTTTTCTACTCCTAGCACCCTGCTCTGACACCCCCACCACCTCAGGGTCCATAATACTGCTAGTTTTGTTCAGGGCTTCCTGCACAGTGAGATGACCTCACATCTGTGCTGATCCACTTGACCTTTGACCATGGGTGAAATGGAACAGAGAGAATGGACATTTTCTCATTTTTGATTCTTGCTTATACCACCCCAGTAAGTAATTAAAAGCTTAACACTTTCATTTTTGACTAGTTGCTTTAATTAGCTACCTGCCCAGGTGAGCTGAGCTCCTGACATTTACCATATAATTCACCAATTGTGCTCGTTGGTATCTACCCAATTGAAATGAAAACCTGTATCTACACAAAAAAACTGCCCACTGATGTTTATAGCAGCCTTATTCATAGCTGCCAAAACTTGGAAACAACAAGGTGTCCTTTATTCAGCACTAAAAAGAAATGAGATATAAAACTATGAAAAGACATGGAGAAAATATAAATGCACAGGCAACATACTATATGATTTCAACCGAATGAAATTCTGGAAGAAGTAAAACTATGGAGACAATAAAAAGATTTGTGGTTGTCATGGGTTAGAGGGAGGGAGGGAGGGATGAACAACAGACAGAGCACAGAGGATTGTAGGACAGGGAAACTGCTCTGTATGATACTATAATAGTGGGAACATGTCATTATACATTTGTCCAAACCCACAGAATGTGCAACACCGAGAGCGAGCCTTGATGTAGACTATGGACCTCAGGTGATAATTATGTGTCACTGTAGGTTCATTGATGGGAACAAATGTAATACTATGGTGAGGCATGTTGATGGAGTGGGCTGTGTGTATATGGGGGCCAGAGTATAAGGGAACTCTGTATTTTTCACTGGGAACCAAAAAATTCTCTAAAAGTAAAGTCTATTTTTTAAAAATATAAACATAAAAAAAGACAATGTGCTTTATCAGCCTATGTTAGTGAAATTTGAAAAGATTTTTAAACTGAAGTATAAAGTAATATAAATGTTATTTGAAACTGAAAGGGTACATTAATATCCATATCTTGATGGTCATAAAATCAACTGGCAATATTTAATGTCCGAGAGAGAGCTGGCAGTCAGGAAGTGCTAAAACACTCCTTCAAAACTCAGACCACCATTCGCGCTTTGATAAACACTCCATACACACTGCCATGTGATTTAAGCTTTGTTTCTAGTCCCTGAGTTTGGGTAAAGCTTTTCAGCTTTTCCAGAAAAGTCAAGTAAATTCAATTTGTAGTTGAATTAAACTGCATTTTGACATCAGTATAAACTTGAACATGATCTTAACGAGAAAACAGGGAAATGGAAACTCTGGGGTGGGACAGATGGAAACAGGGGCAGATAAATGGGTAGTGGCTGAAGAGTAAGTGGGGACATAAAATGAAGGAAAAGGAACAATGTTTTAAATCATGAAGAGGAAACAACTGACACACCAGGGCAGGCCAAGAAATGACTGCAGAGACCCCCTACAGAAAACTGAGGAAAACTACAATTTTGTGCTGTTTATGCTGGTCGAAAACACAAGGCAGGAAGTGGGTAGAAGTGCCAAGAAGCAAACTTTTCCATTTCCAAAGCGTTCAGGGCGATGATAAATTAAAAGTGACAATAAACATTTGATAGATCCTTTCTGGTTAGAAAAATCTACTATGAAATGGATTTGATTATAGTGTTTTAACTATTAATAGAATTTAACAGGTAAATACAAGGTATGCTACACAGTACATTAGAGAAAATGTTTTTCTTTGATAAATAAAAATTTAATAAGAAAGATGTGAAAAATTTTAGATACTTAATTTAAAAAGCAGACAATGCTTTCTTTAAAAAGGCCATGCTGAAGAGTGTGCTAAAAATCATGCTTAGTTGAGTTGGTATCTAAGAGCATTTGGGCTCCTGTCCTCTCCACAATTATTGTACCCAAATCCATGTCCCCTACACCCAGGTGTCTAGAGTACCCTTCTGTCTGAGATTCGCCCCAAATACCACCTGAGCACATGAAGAACTTCAGGTGCTTTGAGGGTTAGGGAAGAATTATAACAAGTGGTTCTGGTCCTAAGGGTCTAGGCAAGCTAGTTGAGAAGATGGGACTAATTTGCACAATAAGGAACAAGGTAAGATGGTCTTAATTAAATGCTACCTTGAGTGGTATCGATTAAATCTTATAGGACTGCTAAAGTGAGAGATCGATGAAAGCTAGATTAATTGGGGAAGGTTTGGGAAAAAGCTACCTTGCCTTAGGCCTGAAAACAGGAGCAACACTTAGGTAGGTCGAGCCAGGGGAAGGAGAAAATCACATGTGTACCTTACAGCATAGAATAAACCAGATTAAAAAAAAAAAAAGCATGATGAGAATATGGCTGTTAATAAACCTTACAGGAGTAATGGCTCATGATAACATTTCCTTATCTCCTAACCTTTATTTTTGGATATAAACTTAATCTATATAATCTGGCAAAGAATCCAAAAAGCATTTATTATAACACATAAGAAAATAAAAGTAGATATGATTTGATTTAAATATTTGGGAATAATTCTATTTAGAAACGGATACCAAGAGTTTCCACAGAATAGCCATTTGACCATCATTTCCAAGGTCAAATTTTAAAATACATATAGATATAATGTTCATATTGTTGTTTTTATCCAATGTGAAATTTTGGTTTTTCTTAATAAAATCAAGGCAGGGCTCTAGAAACGGAAAAGTTGATATAAAAACCAGTCCATATGTCACTAGCCCTGTGGCCTTGAGCTGATTTCCTAACCTCTAAACTTGGAAGTTGGGCTTGGATAACCTCATAAAGAACATGGAGTTTATAAGAAACCTATTAAGTAGTTGAATAGTATACTTGCCTGACTGAATTGCTTTCAGACAGAATAAAGCTTTGTTAAAGGGATATAAAGAAAACTGTAAGAATACTTAAAAAAAAATTAAATATGAGGTGTAGACAGCAGTGATAAAAGCAGATTAAGAACTAACCAGGGCATTGGATCTAACCCCACAGACTGAGTATGATTGTTTTTAATGACTTTACTGCCAAGGGCATTGTATTAGTTTGCTAGGGCTGTTAAAACAAAGTACCCCAAACTGGATGGTTTAAAACAACAGAAATCTGTTGCCTAACAGTCCGGAGTCCAAAACCAACGTGCTGTCAGGGTCGTACTCCATCTCAATCCTGCAGGGAAGAATTCTTCCTCGTCTATTCCAGCTTCTAGAGGCACAGTTGCTCCTTCTGCTGGCTCAGAGGGAGAATCTGTTCTAAGCTGTTCTCCTAGCTTTCAGGAACAGCTGGGAATCCCTGTCAGTAGAGTTTCAGAGGGCCCATGATCATCCTGAACCCATAGGTGGTATGGACCCAAGTAAAGGATGCTGTCAGTGAAGGAAGGCTCTTTTAGTTTCCCCCAGTGCATCATTCTTTGAGCTACAAGTATATCACCTACAGCTACAAAAGAAAACCTGCAACGTCCAAAGCCATCACCACCCTGATGTACCATGAGTCAGGGCTTCATGAGTCAGAATCCAGTGAGATGGAATAAGAACCTGACCCCAATGTTCCACTTGAAATGTTGAGGCTGGCAAATAGTCCACCTTCTTCTTGTGCTTGGTCTTGGCTTAAAGTGTAAGCTCATTTAATTAGCACTGCCTTCCCATGAGCTCTACCAAATCCTGTTCTGTGTCTGCTTCCTGCTATTCCCCACCCTCTCAATCCTTTTCTCTAAGGAACAATGCCTTCCCCTCTGAGCCTAGCCTTCCTGGAGTCACTGCCCAGGGAACCTCCAGTGGCGGACATGGGGGCATCACCTTGCTCCCTGATTGTTTCCAACCACTTCTTCCTATCTTTCCATAAAACACCCTTTCTTTCCTCTGAAGTCCATGCCACACCTCCATACCTCCATCAAGCCCCTTCATGACAAATAGTCATCTATGCTGGCAAATAGTAGGCACTCCATAAATACTAATTGAACGGTTGATTCTTTGAGTAAATGACTGATGGAGTAAAGGCTGTTTTTTTGGTCACTCTTCTGCATTTGAGACTTTTGTTGCTTCACTCATCATGTTTCTTTCTGTATCTTTTCTTATCATAATTCTAGGTGACGTGTCCATGGAGGACCAAACAAGAATCCCAGTTCCCTCACAATCTCTTGATCTTCTCAGTGATATTTCTTCTTTAACATCCTTGTCACATCCAGAACTGCTCTATGTCTTCTTGTTTGACCACAACCTCTTATTTTAGCTCTCATACCCGACCTCTAATCCCTTGATACTCTTGATTTCCCCATAGTCTTTTCCTGGCCATGTTTCCCTCCTTACACATCTTAAACCACTCTCTTAAAATGCAATCAGCATCCTCCGGGTCGTCCTGTCTCCCTCCACATCTACCTAATTCATCTGGACGTGGTCCTAACTTGAAGCCTGAATCATGATCTGCCTCCTTTGAATCTTGCTTCGACTGCTAAGCATGACTGGCAGGAAACAATCTTGAAGCCTGATGCCACTGCCCACTGGCTTTCTCTGCAGTGTCTTCACCAGCTAGACCAGGCTGTCCTAGTCCTTGGTCAGCCCTCTCTCCCACACTTTCCGGTCATTCCTCTCAAGCCCCTAACACTATCATGCCTCATTCTTAGCAGAAAACCTGGCTTCCTCCTTTATCAGTTATGGCATTCCTCCACTTTCCACCCTCTCCACCGACAGAGTGGTCTGCTCCTGAACCCTGCCCAGAGCTCCCTTTGAGGACCAGCACGCGCTCTTTTATTCCTGTCCCACAGCCAGCCTTCCACAGGGCTCCTGACCTCGCTCCATGGCCTCTGAGTCTTTGTTTCTTCTATTATTTCACTCAAACAATATTTGTCTGGAAGATTTCTATGTACCAGGCCCTGTTCTAGATGGTGGGATACAACAGAAAAATTAAGACAGAAAAAAAACCTGTCTCTCACTGGGGGGTGGGGCCATGAAGAACAAACAATAAGCAAGTTAAAATTTCCGTAATTTGTAAGATAATTTTTACTGTCATAGCTCGCATCCATGGAACAGGAGGGGAAACAGTGCTGACCTTAGACTGCTTTAAAGTAAACCTCACCATCAGGTCTCTCCCGCCTCCAGCGTGCCCTGGTCTCATTGTAACCACACTTCAACCTTCCTTGCCCCCACACAGACCTCTACTTACATCTTTCCTCTTCCCTTCTCTGTTGACTTTCTTTAAGGATTACTCTACAGATGCTATTCCCACATCATTGTTATTTAGTTGACTTTCTGGTTGAAAATGCAATGCACACATAAAGCAGCAAGACCAACAGCAGCGAAGCCGTTACAAGCCGTAACTGCTGCCACTCCTTCCCGTACCATGACTCCGCTCTGTTCCCATTCCTCTCACTCCATTCTGGCAAAGGGACCACGTGGCTGCCTCCACGGGGCCAAATCCGAAGGGGCTTTTCCAGCCTTACCTTACTGTTCCACAGCCCTTCTGACCCCCATCACCTTCCCTGGCTCAGATAACAGTTTTGTGAGGTTACAACACAAGCTCTTCCTTCTCTGGTGTTCACACTGAAAATGAACTTAAACACTGATGTTCAATGCAGAGTTCCACTTTGATCACGTTCTCCTTCTGTGAGCACACACCTTAGGTAGGTTGAGCATATAATTCTTATGATCCTAATAGGATGCCTTTGAGAATTAAAAAGGGTGGTATTAATATTAATAATTACTACTCATAATAAGCAGGTGTAAACCAAGACTGTCCCAAATAAACTGGGAAGTATGGTTACCTATTCTTAGGAGATCATATCTACTGTTACAGTTTTAACTAATATATTCCTATCAACCATTCACAAAATTAAGTCTGCAGCTTGATACTCATTGAGCTTTATTTTCCAAATTTTCAAGTTATTATTTCTTACGAATATGTCAAATTCAGTACGACCAAATTCCAATAATCACTTGCATTCCTAAAACCTGCTAATTCTTGTATTTCTTACCCAAGTTATACATATTATCGAGCTACTCAACTCTCCAAGCTGGGGATCATTTGAGACTTTGTTCTCACCCATCACCAAGATATGCTGACTTTAGTTCTGAAGATTTCTCTAATGTATTTCTACCCTGGACTACTGTCATAACCTCTTATTTCTGTCATAACTTCTGATTTCCCTGCTCTAGTCTTGTCTCTTTCAAGTCTACTTTCCACACTGCTGCCAGTGTGACCTGGAACTGACCACACTTCTAATTTGAACCTTTTAATTGCTCGCTATCCCTTACAGGATAAAGACGTTTATCAGGATCCCACTCCTGTTTACTTCTTCAGTCTCACAACCCATTAGTCTCTTTTTCCCTTTGCACTACAATAATACCAAATAGCTTATAGAAACACACACATACACAAACCCCCAGGAAACTGCTTCTCACTTCACAGCCTTTGTTCATGCTGTTCCTTCTTCTAAGAGTGCAGATCCCCTCTTTGGCTTGCCAACATCTACACCATCCTCTAATCACTTACAGCAGGTCCAGAGGGGAGCCAGCACCTCTCCTTTATATCTTCTAGGTGCCTGACCACACCGCGCCACAGCACTGGACATGTTAGTTTGGAATTAATTATATCAGTCTTTCCTATGAGCTGGTAAGCTTCTTGAGGACAGGGGCAGTGCCCTTGCATACGTAATAAATAGTCACTCTATTTAAAAGACTGCATGCACGGCTATGGATTTAACCAAGCAAGTTGGACTAAACACTGAAATGAATAAACAACTTCATTACTCCTGCATTTTTTCACATGTGCCCAAATGTCTTATAACATCATCAGTGGAGGGATTAAAAAATGTGTAAGAGCTTCAGCTGCCAAAAATTTGCCTGTACATGAAATTAATTTTAAAATAGATCTTAGCATAAAAGACAGGACAATTAAATTAAAAATATAGTTGTGATATGTCAAAGTTAAGAAAAGAGCAAATATGACTTGTTTTAGACTACAGAAAATCAGAATACATTTTAATAGCTCTTTACTATAAAAAATTTTGTGAAAATACAGAGTAGGGCAAAAGCAGGTTTACAGTTTTGAATACGCAAAACAGTTTATTCTTATGTTATTTATTATTAATTATTGTATTATTTTCCATATGAACAACTGTAAACCTACTTTTGCCCTATCCTGTATTATGGCCCAACACTTTTTAAAAAAAAGAAGTTTCTCATTCCTTTGGGTTTTTTTAATTACTTACTTTTTTAAAAAAAATCAAACAATTTTAAAATGGGAGGCTAGTATTGAATATCAAAAAAATCTAGTATCTATCAAATCTACCCAAACATGCTTCTCTACTTTCCAGATGTTTCCGCTTATGATTTCCATGTTCTTATATGATTAGCTCTGACTCAGAAAAAAAGGAGCTTTTCACTTTGTCTGTCAAAATCCAAAGTATTTGACCTTCAAGGCACAGAAAAAAAATCCCACAATTTTTGGATAAAATGTGGTATTCCTGTCATTTATTCATTCAAGTAATTTGGGGGAATTAAAAAAGTGTAATCTGAAATGTTAAAGAATGTTATTCGTGCTACCAGAGGCGTAACAAGAGCATCTGGCACAAGTGGCTCCAATGAATAAATAAGAGCGCCATACAGCAGTTTAACAGTCAAGGTTACGGATGACTCGAAATATACATTCTTCTGAAAGGCCTACTCTTATGACAGTGTTGTATTTCCTATTTAATCATCACTTTGTGCAATCTTTCCTAATTATATTTTGGCTTACAAATATTGTTTTGTGAACTGTGATTATTTTTCTGAGAAGGAAAACAATGTGAGGTATTTTGAAATTTAAAACATGCTCTGATATTTCCTTCAAGCTCAGGATTATCTGACTGTTCCAAAGGGATGCACACGGGCTTTCCAACTATGGGAGGCACCTATGGGTAGATCAGATGAGATGCAATACAACTACCATTTGGTACTTGATTGAGAAATACATGTGGCTAAAATATAACTGAGAAGATAAAATATTTTTTAATGTAATATTTAGTTTTTATTGGCAAGTTGTTGAGACTATAAAACATAGCTTTAATCTCTCAATAAATATCCTTGAATACTACCTACCTGTCAGAAGGTGGAGCTCTAAACATATCTGAAATACTGGCTTTTTATGTGTGCATTTCACAAATGTGTGTAATGAGGAGATTGAAGCAGGAGTAAAGTCTTCAGAAAAACGGTTCTGAAGAATACTCCAATTCTCTCAGAATAAAATCACCCACATCTCCCAATATGTACATAGTTAACAAACAAAAAATATATTTAGTATCTTCCTTTGAACCTTCAATATATTGTCTACTATAAAATGTAAGTATAGTAATTCAGAATAAAAGATAAAGTATATTTAAAAGATAAAACATACTTAAAATCAGGATCACCTACTTGAATGTAGGCAAGGTATTAACACTTACAAGCATCTCGGATGTACAGTAACATGGCTATGAAGATATAATCCACTAAACCCAGGCTGAGGCCATCTGCAAACAAGGCATCCCAGACCACTAGAAGATCCTGTAGGGGGAACTCTCGCCCAAACAGCAGCCGTACCCACCGTCTGCAGAGAAACAAAACCAAAATTCAGAAAACAGTGCGTTTGAGAGTAAGATAAAGAAGAATCATTTCCTCTTATAACTGTGGAAAAAAATTATACTTTTTAACTGATCACACAGAAAATATTATATGTCAAAAATATAATAAAGTAAAATCCAAGTTTTAAGCTTTTAAATAAATCTTGTAATTTTATAACTAGCCCACAGTCATTAAATTTTATTCCTATATGTATAAAACAAAAGTACCACATTTGAAAAGGGTAGAACTCTTTCATATTTAATATAAATCACATAAAAAAGGCAGAGAAAATGAAATGTATCGTGGTCTGATAAATGCCTCATAAGGTTATGAGTTAAAAATTAGAATTTTCCAAAATTTCATGATCACTACTGATTTTTTTGTTAACTAGACTTTTGCCAATGGTTATATGACAAATTACTGTAGCCAAACAGAAAATTTCATTCTTACATTTCACTTGTGTTTTAAAAATATTCATTTTAAAATTAAATGTGGAACAAAAAAAGTAGATATCTATATGTTTTGTCAAGCACAGATAGTTATTTAAAATGAAACATAAAGTGATACTTTATTTTAACTTTGGAACAGATACACCTTATCAGTGAGGCTGTCTTTCTAGGCATGTTTTTCAAAATACAGTTACTTTGATGGCCAGGAAAATGGACATCTTTGCATAAGCAGGTAATAAGACTGAACAAGGTCTGTATATAATTATATATCATCAATAGTCACACTTCAGACTTTCAATAAATGCTAACTAAGCTATTTATATCTAATTCATATAAGAAAATTAAAATAACTCACTTTGATATGTTTTTATAAATTTAGTTCTAATTTTATATAACATGGCTACAATTTCCTTACCCAGCCTTTCTCTAGAAATTTCATCTAGAATGCAATGTGATTCTGGCACATAGCAAAGAATGAAACATTCTAAATTTCTAGTAGCACTAAACAGAACAGAATAGAAATAGTTTAAAAATCAACTAATACATGTAATCATTTTGCAAAATTTGAAACCAAATATAACCATCTGTGGGGTTAAAGTGAGGCCAAAAAATTTCAAATACTTTCTTCAGGAATTATTACACTAAAAAGGAATCATAGCTGTGACAATATAGTGTAGAATCAAACATATGTATCAGTTTTTTAGAAACCATATGATCAAGTACTTAAGTTCTTTTATTCATATTATCAAATTAATCAACAGAATAGTTAAACTGTATTTTCAACTACATCTTAAATTATGTTACTGAATTTTTTCAGGAGACAATTTTAATGCCTAAGTAAAATTTATCTTTTTAAAAATGTTATAGGCTGTTTACAATTTTTATTTACCTTACAGTTCATACTCCACTGCTAATATGAGAAATAAAATATACCCTTTTATCTAATGTGCCTATATGCAGCTTAGGGAAAAAAACACTATTTCTCTACACATTTCTAATTCTTTCAAATTACAAATGCTAATATTTACTGTTTTAAGAAGTATAAAAATATCTCTAAATTAAATAGGTGCTCTTCTTAATTACAAAGAATTAACAGGTCTTACAAAAAGTATCAGAGGAACCAGAAGAATGGACAAAGCAAAAAGTAGCTGCATTAAGCCATTTTGGGTACCTGTTTAAAGGATTTTTAAACTGATAAATATATCTGCATTATCAGATGACTAAATATTACAGGGGTGGGGAACCTTTTTCCTGCTAAGGGCCATTTGGATATTTATAACATCATTCTTGAGCCATACAAAATTATTAACTTAAAAATCAGCCTGCTATGTTTGGTAGGCTAATTTGGTGAGGTTGTGATGTTAGCTGGTATTGATTTCAAGGGCCTTATATGGCCTGAGGGCCGGATGTTCCTGATCCTTGATAATGTGGTTATTCACAGTTATACAACTGAGACAGCTGGAAGAAAAATTCATCACTAGAAAAAACTGATGAGGATCTAATGTATAACATGGGGACTATAGTTGATAACACTGTATTGTATAACTGAAATTTGCTAAGAGAGTAGAACTTCAGTGTTCTCACCAAACAAATAAATGAGGTGACGGATGTCTTCATTAACTAGATGGGAAGAATCTTTTCAATGTACACGTACATCAAATCATTGCCATGTATACTTTAAATATCTTAAAATTTTATTTATCATTTATTATATAATAAAACTGAAAAATATAAATAAATAATCTTAGTTCAATGAACAGGCACATTTTGGTTGTTTCAAAATGACAAATTCTAATATTTAACTGATTCCTTCTGGTTCAAATCTAGATATTAGTATAAAATTCAAGCATCATACCTATAAAACAGTATCGTGCCCTGAACTTGCCCCTTTCATTCTTGCAGGGTATTTTAATGCTTTTCTTGTTTGAATAAAGCCATTTAGAAACTACCACTGCTGTTTCTTAAAAGGCAATACTTTTGCTTAGCTTTCTTATGTGTAGATTTCTTCATTTTCTCTGCTTTCTCTTACTGAAACCAAAATCACTTTTGAAAAAGTTGACATCATACTATAATAGACATCATTTAGCAAAAGAAGGAAAAAAACTGATGAAGTTAAAACACAGCACAGAGGAGAATACAATACTTGCTTTTCTCCCCTTTCTCAAAGCTCAAATTCCTCTTATTTTCTTATGGACAATCACATCTTTGGTTTCATCACACACAGTGCATCAAGAGGGGGGAGAAAGTAGCCTACTGCAGCATCGTCAGAAAGGGAACTGAAAACATCTATAATCTATAGTGAATAAAACATACCTTCAGAACTACATAGAACATGTAATCTGTGATATGCTGCTTTATAAATGTTTCACATTGCTTTATTTTTGAAGTCGTACTTTGCCAAGTACACAGCTAAATAATTCCAGAAAAAGACCAAATTGTGTGTGTGTGTGTGTTCATGCGTGTGCGAGAGAGAGAGAGAGAGAAAGAGAGAGAGAGAGAGAGGAGAGATCCAAAATGTTCTTTGTAAAGAGCTTTGTATGTTTTGCTAAGTGCTCCATGTATTTACCAAGGTCTTGTTAAATTCACTGTAAAGCCAACTGTCATGCTACTGAGAAGCAAAGGTGTGGCTAAATTGGAAATACAGACATTGATCTTGTTAGTGGTAGCATACAAATAATTCAGTAAGAGGAAAAAAATCCAGAAACAGATAACAATAACAATAAAATTATTATTAGATACCTAGCATGTTTCTTTTATATAAGACTGTAAGTTGCACACAGGTATATTAAATTACAGCAAAATGCAGTTTCCTCTATTTTATATGCAATTGTAGAAAAATTAAGGACAAATTCTCAAAATATTTAAGAGACTAATCATACGACTAATGGAATGCTTTAGGACCAACAATCACCTTATCGATAATTTAATCATTTTTTCCCAACTGGATTTAGTTCATACATATATTCACCACATACAAAATTTCCTGTGCTATTTTGGGCTTTCTTCATTGAGCTTAAAAGCCAAGGAAAAAAATCAGTTCTTTATTGAATGAGTTACCAATAGAAATTATTTCAGTAAGCTTTTCTATTCTTAGAAAGGAAAACTTACTCTAAGAAATGAGGTCTTATAAGGAAGTCACTCCTAAAATTAACACACTTTTATTGCATTTAAAAATACTTAGTGAGAGTTTAAGTTACACTTAAGGGTAGCATTAAACCTTTTCTCTATATGGATATAGGTTCAGTTTAATTGCTTTATACTATTAATCTTGCTTTATGTATGTTATACCTGCAGATTGCAATGCTTCTTAATGTACACATCTTATCACTTGTGATAATACAGTAATTTATAATTTGCCAGATCTATTTAGTAATTAAAATATACACAAACAAAAAAGACAATCTGAGGTATTAAATTTAATTGTAAACCACCCAAAGACAGGACCATTTCTATTTCTGCACTTATATCACTATTCTCAAATTTAAATTTCTGTGTAATTAAGCTGCTATTCCCAGGGAAGCTATAATTCCTGGTGGTATTATTGCTGGGTGAATGACCCATGGAAACACCAAGAGATATCAACTTTTTAACAATCAATTTTTGACAACGACCAATTTGACTGAGGTTTAAATAAACATAGCCTTAATCCAACGTGGCTGCAGTGGGATTATATCTGAAGAAAAAAAATGTATATATTAGATTTTCACTTCTTTTTTCTTTTCCTTCAATGTCCCTTTAGTGAGATATAGATACAGCCACCTTAGGACAAAGAAGTAAAATAATAAAGTTACATTTAATTTAACAAGCATTATTATTTTAAATCCTCACCTGAAGATACTTTTTTCCATTTTTATCTTCAGATAGTGTGGGGGAGAGAGAGAGAGAGAGAAACATCAACGTGAAAGAGATACATTGACTGGTTGCCTCCCAACACAACCTGGACCAGGGCCAGGGACCGAACCTCAACGGAAGTAGTGCCCTTGACTGAAATCGAACCCATGACTCTTGGTCCATGGGTTGACACTCTACCGCTGAGCCAAACCAGTCAAGGCATAAGGGCATCTTAAGTAACATTGGGTAAGCATATTGGAACACAAAAGAGCAATGTTAGATTCTGCTTAATATCTTATTTTTTCTTTTGCTTTCTGTTCATTTGTACTTTTTAAATTGAATTTATTGGGGTGACATTGATTCATAAAACCATACAGGTTTCAAGTGTACAAGTCAACAAAACATCATCTGCACAATGCATTGCGAGCCCACTGCCCAAAGCAAAGTCTCTTTCTGTCCCCATTTTTCCCCCTTTGCCCATGTCCACCTACTCCCACCTCCTTTTCCTCTGGCTATCACCAACCACACTGTCTCTGTCTACGTGGATATATATATATATATATATACATGTGTGTGTGTGTTTTGGCTTAATGCTTAATCCCTTTACCTTCCCCCAAGCCCCCTCCCCTGACAGTTGTCAGTCTACATGTATCCATGCCTGTTTCTATTTTGTTCATTATAGTCCACATATAAGTAAGATCATATGATGTTTGTCTTTCTCTGACTACCTTATTTCACCTAGCATTATACTCTCTAGGTCCATCCATGCTGTCACAAAAGGTAAGATTCCCTTTTTTTAACAGCCAAGTAGTATTCCATTGTGTAGATATACCACAGTTTTATTACCCACTCATCTACTGATGGGCACATGGGCTGTTTCCAGATATTGGCTATTGTAAATAATGCAGCAGTGAACATAAGGGTGCATATATTCTTTCAAATTAGTGATTCGAGTTCTTCGGATGTATTCCCAGAAATGGGATCGCTTAGACAAAATGCAGTTCCATTTTTAATTTTTTTTTAGAAAACACCATGCTGTTTTGCACAGTAGCTATACCAATATGCATTAACTTTGAAAAGCTAACAATTAACTTTTAAATAATCCATGCATGGAGGCAATAAACACAGAACCCAAATTCTGTATTAGTATCAGAGAAAAACAAAAGCAAATCTAAGTTTTCATCTCTGTGGTTGTCATCTTGATTACTGAGTTTAAGAACTTCTTATTTAGGTTTCCTTTGTACTCAGTTCTTTATAAATTTATTTACCCTGACTTTTCCTTTATATCAACTCTGTGAAAACAATCTTGAAATTAGAACCAAATATTGCTGTTAGTATCATTAGGTTCACAAGGCATTCCCATCTTTAAGTTTAACTTCTTGGAGAGCAAAGCTACAAAAGATGAAAGCCAAAATAAATCATTTTTTCTAATTTCACATTTCTTCTTCTAATGGCTCTATAAAATACATTATTTTTTTTTTTTTTTTTTTTTTTTTTATCCTCACCCGAGGATATTTTTCCATTTTTTGTACAGATAGAATGGGAGGGAAAGAGAGGAAGAGAGAGAGAGAAACATCGACGTGAAGGGACACATCGAGTGGCTGCCACCCGCACGACCAACCAGGGCCGGGGACAAACTGCAACCGAAGTACGTGCCCTTAGCGGGAACCGAACCCGGGTCTCTCCAGACCGCAGGCCAACGCTCTAACCGCTGAGCCAAACTGGCCAGGGCTAAAATACATTATTGAAGGATATTTAGTCTGTTGACTTTTTTTGTAGTCCATTGTTTCAATTCAGTCCTCTTAAAAATATTTGGGATCTGCATGCATTACAGAAAGGTTTGAATACTTCAACCCCAACAAACTCTGCTTTAAAACAGAAGGAACTGAAACTCTGAATTAGTTATTATCTTTAAAGAACTCAAATTTGCTTTCTATGTTCTTGTAATCCATGGGTTGAACCCAGCTTGAATTTGGCTTTCTGGAAACACATGTTAAACCTAATTTAACAGGAGATGTCCATAAACTGCTAAAAGGGTATTTTTGACTTTGAAGAAAATTCTATATTCCTTTCAGAGGGCAGTACATAGCCCTTTATTAAGGAAGGTTTCTTATTCCAAAAATAAGTTCCTAATAATTATCACCCATTCCTACTGTAATTTATTCTCTTTGGCAAGTATTTGAAGCTGTTTTTTTAAAAATCAGAACAACTATAATATGCCCTTTGCAAAAATAGTCTGAATGGAAAGCAAAGCTTTGTGTATCTATGTTTTTCCAGAGGTATTAGATGCTCATGAGAATGTTGAGCACAGATGACCGTCATTATGTTTTGAGGCTATAAAATGAACATTTACACACACACACCTCTTTTAGACGTATACCTGCTATTTAGATTAGAAGCATGAGATTTCAAGTACTTTTTCAAGGACGAAGCAGTATCAGGATGTGTGACTTACCAACAAATTCAAATAAAAAGATGGTAATACTTCAATACAGATTTAGTTGCATGAATAGGATGTGCTCTCTTTAAGAATCCCATTGTATATTCCAACCAGGGCATAGCTGGATCTTAGGCCCGGCCTGAGAGGACAGTGGGGGTAAAAGTTCCTGAGAAGTAATCTCTCTACCCCATCACTTACTTGGGCTCTATCACAAGTGAGCTACTGGCATCTCCTTGAGAAAATTACTTGGAAGTCACTACTGACTATGAATAAGAACATGAAAAATTAATGTACAGTTGGTGGTCATGTTGGGAAATTTAATTTTAGGCTCTGTGAATACTAGTTTTTATTCACACTACAGATAATTTTTACTTCTAGAAAGTCTGTATAGGCTTTGTTCTGTCATTTTACCTTCAGGAAAGGGAATTATGATCAAATCAGTTTTCTAAAAGAGCATACAGAGAATTGCTAAAAATAATTGCTCTTATCCTCCCTAATCTGAAACTCATTAAAAAACAAAACAAAATTCAAATACCAATGGGATCTTAACCTTAATGAATAACACTTTTCAACTTCCTCTGCATAAATCTCCTAATACATTTATATACATTGTTGGGAGAACTGACATATATATAACACTAAACAGAGCAATATCAGAATCCATGCGATTCACAATGAAGGTAAGACCACAAATATGTAGGCTAGTCATATGTCATCAAAAGTTAGACTGAACTGCCTCGCCAGCATGGCTCAGTGGTTGAGTGCTGACCCATGCTCCAAGACGTCACTGGTTCGATTCCAGGTCAGGACACATGCCCAGGTTGTGGGCCAAATCCCCAGCGGGGCACGTGCAGGAGGCAGCCAATCGATCTTCTCTCTCATTGATGTTTCTGTCTCTCTCTCTTCCTCTCCCTTTTTCTCTCTCTAAAATCAATAAAGAAAAAAAAAAGTTAGATTGAACCCATTCCTAAAAGGTAGCAGTACAGCCTGATTTCCTTGGACCTCTTACCACTTACTTACAGTCGTAAACACCCTCTGGGGCTGGTTTTTCACTCTCTTTCTTCTCTTTTCCCCCATCCCACAAGGCACCTGGACCCCTTCCCCCAGCCCCGCCCCAGCTACTCAGGCTAGGACTAGCGCTTCACTCAGGCCTGATGTTTGGAGGTTCCATGTCTACTAGTGTCACTGCTCCCCAATTACATTTTCCAAAGAAAAAGGCAATTACAAACAAATCCCAGCGAAAGGCTTACTAATAGGTTGGTTTCTCTCCCTTCTCCAGCAGATCACAGCTCCTGGGGGTTTGATGCTGAACACAGAGTAAGGGGTTAACAAATATTTATTAAGTTAATATAAATCCTGCTCCCCAGGTCAGCTCTTCTTAACCAGGAGTCTTCTTGATCTTGAGCCTACGTCCTTAACTTCTCCCAGGTTTCCTAACTGCTCATCAGACATTTCCCTGTGCTCCTCTCATCTCTGCAGGAATCCTTGGACACAGGTACTAAGTCAAGTCTAAGTGACCACACACCTGTGTAGAAATCGATCAAGGCCTCCTTAGCACTCCTGGATCTTCCCCCTTCATATCCCAAACTCTGTGCCCCTTCTTGCCCATGCCTCAGATGCTCCGCAGTTGGGGCCTGTCGTCTACCAGGACCTCTCTAGGTGCTGGTGATCTAAGGGCCAGCACTGTCACCTGGGAGCCTGTTAGAAATGCAGACTCCCAGACCCCCAATATAGTCCTACTGGATCAAAATCTTCATTTTAACAAGGCCCTTGGGTGATCTGTGAAGCACTGGACTAGGCGACAGATCCATATTTGCCCCCCATTTTGATGCCATCTGTCAGGACTCCTAAAACCCACTGTGCATTCATGTAATGTGTTACTCTAGGAGAAAAGGAAATGCTTAAGTTATTGGATAACACTTCTACTTAGAGTAGTGCTCTAGAGCCTTAGCATGTCTCAGATTTGCCTATTAAAATGCAGATTGCTAGAAACCACCCTCAAAGTTTTCTGATCAAATATTTAGGTGGGGACTGATAATATGCATTTTGAACTAGTACCCCGGAGTTGCTGATCTGAGAACCACATTTTGAGAATTACTATACAGGAAATTCAGGTTTTGGTCCCCATCTCCTCAGCTTAGTCCTCAGTGTGGGTCCTCAAATCAGCCTATTCAACACAACTAGTCATTGGACCAGTGGCCATTGAACATCTAATGTCAGGGACACAAAACACACATAGCCAAGCCTCTATTAATATTCTGTCTCTATGAATTTCTACATGCTTATTTATCCCCCCAGGAAAACATTACCATAAAAAATGATCCAATAAAACGAAGAAACATGGATGAGGCAGCAGGGAGAGAAGGCTTCCCAACGGATGGGGAAGCTGGGCCACTCTGAATTTTAATTGTGGAGAAGGTACCATGCTAGGCCCTAGACTGAATGATATGCTGACAACTTTCAATCATTAACATGGAAATTATACAAAGTAAAATTCTAGTTCAATGAAAGTCCCATCAATCTGGGTTCCCATAGTCACTTTGCATTTTTCTGTGCCCCTTCCCCATTAAGTCCCAAATCAACCAGGGTATGTTCAGGGAATGCAAACTAATGGCAACATTAGCAAAATATAATTAGGAAGGTAAAAACAATTTAAAATATTACTAATTACATTTCAAAGCCAAGTATTAATTGTTTTTGGATTATCTACCATTTGGAATTATACAGAGTGGGACAAAAGTAGGTTTACAGTTGTTTGTATGGAAAATAATACAATAATTAATAAATAATAATACAAGAATAAACTCTGTGTTTCATGTACTCACAACTGTAAACCTATTTTGCCCCACCCTATAGGTACCCTAGTTAATATCCATTAGTGCACATAATTGAAGAGCTGAATGCATCTGCATGGGGCCCATACGACTTACAAGGGGGCAAGCAGAGACATGAAGGAAAAAGAAACCTCCGAAAGAGCCAATGCAGGCAAAGAGCAGTCACCACCACCAGTCGTTAATTGAGCACAGAGGTTTGGTGAAAAATCCAGCAGTCAAAGATTCCGTTCCCTAGCAGTGGAGGCACAATGGAAACACAAGAGGGTAAAGAGAGGTTGGCTCCTTCATTTTGTTCCTGGCTCCCCAGCTACTAGCTAAAGTTTAGTGCCCAAACGTCTTTATGATCAACTGTGAATATGTATGTGTAAATTTTTAACAAATAAGAACAAATATACACTAAGCAAGGAACATGTGTTTTCTTATGCATAGAAGATTGCCACTTAATGTTTTAAAATAAAGGCATGCAATATCTGATAATGGCAAATATGACTTTTTGATTTCTAAAGGTATTATTAAATATATGATCTAAAAATAACTCTGTAAAAGCAGAATTTCTTCAACTGGTCTGTGAAATATGTGGATTAGAATCACCTGTGGAGAATGTTCTGCATGTTTCAGAGACAGGCAACTACCTTGCTCAGCCCCCAGTACATAGTCACAGATCCAAATAGGCAGGCAGGCACCTGCATGTCACAGGTGTCTCAACAGAGGCCCATAGCACAGCCTGAACAAACCCCAATCAAAAGCAGACTAGAGACATGATAATTCAACTACCCGCTCAGTGTTCCTTCCACTCTTTTATACTCCTCCTGACTTTTCCTCTTTAATCCCTAAAGCATACCTAGTTCAGATTTATATTAAAAATCACCTCTCCACATTAATGACCTAGTCATAAGACTCAGAATGCACAATATCTACTACTGTTGTCATCGTGTGGCAACTGAGTTTTTTGAGTAGAAGAAATGGAGCTTTCTGAAGAACTTATTTCAATGAATCATGATATGCTAGTTCATGAGCACTCCAGCTACAATACAGTGGTAATTACAGCTACAGGACCCTACAAGATTTAGAGAGCTTCCTTTCAAGGAAACTCATTAAGGCAACTATAAAGAACTAAGAACTTACAAAGAAAAATTAATTGCCACTTTTGGTCAGCTGATTTTAGAAAGACTTATGAGGTCTAGAATTGTGTATCGGGCTAAGGGAGAGAACAGAAACTCAGTGAAGTCTAGCTTACTGAGGGCATCATGGTACATAATATGTTCATAAATTAATCTGCTCGTAAACCAATTCAAATATGAAGCACAAAAACATCACATAAAATACTTCAAATTTATTTTCATCAACAGCACTCATTTACTTTCCACATCAGCTAGCACTATGGTTGGCTGCTGGTGCTGAGAAGCTACAAATACTGGATTTCAAAGTCTGAAACGTTGCTCTCTGACTACTGCCTCCTATCTCACCATCTTTCTCACTTCCTAAATTATTTCCTGTGAATTAAGATAAAACTATTTGGGGCTATAATTTTGTTATTCTAGAGTAATTTTTTGCAAGTGGCAAAAAAAAAAATTTATAGTATAACAGGACATATCATGAGAAATAACTTCCCTTCCTATACTAGATCCTTTCCTTCCAAATCCACCTTGCTAAGGGCAGCCAATGTTCTCTCATAACATAAAGACATTTTGAGGCATGTATGCATCTAATTTTATGCATGTGGATGATTATCTTTGCATAGGTCTTTGGGCATGTAAGGATATTTTGGGAAGAAGCTAACTGCTTAGTTCATGTTATTTCAATACTTAAGTTTGATTTAGGACTCTGATTGCAAAGAGTAGTACTGAGTGATCTCAGGAAAAAAGGGGGAAATTGGGAACATGGTAAAACAGTGGTTTTCAAAGTGTGGTTTGTGGACCAGTAGCATCAGCATTACCTGGAAATTTGTTCAAACTACAAATTCTTGGACTTTACCCACCCAAAACCTACTAAAGTAGATATTCTGGACAGGGCCACATAACTTGTATTTGAACAAGCCTGTAAACTCAAGTTTGAGAACTACTATTTTAAGAGTAAATAAGAGGAAATAGTCTTGGGTCTAAGAGTTACAAGGGACCAAGGAAGTTTTAGTAAGTCCTAACTTTTCTCACTCAGGCTACAGGGAGGTCTCTTTCCCAGACAGAAATTTTATTGTAATATCAAATTTTCCAAACTTTTTCTTTATGGCTTATGTGCTTTTGTTTTGTTTAAACAATTTTTTTTTCTTTATAGATTTTAGAAAGAAAGAAAGGGAGAGGGAGAGAGAGACAGAAACATTGATGAGAGAGAACATCAATTGGCCGCTTCCTGCACGCTCCCCACTGGGGATTTGGCCTACAACCTGGGCATGTGTCCTGACTGAGAATGGGCTCAACCACTGAGCCACACTGGCTGAGCGGCTTATGTGGTTTTGAATTCTCCACTATAAAAACTATTTTCTTCCAGTTTTGTTTATATCACTGATCCATCTGGAATGTATTTTGGTACAAATGAGATATATTTTCATAGTTTACCAAACAACCAGTTAATTCTTAAAACTGTGTTACTGAATGATCCACTGTTTTCCCACTGGATTAAAATTGTACTTTTACCATAGACTTAATTCCCATATGTACTAAGGGTGTACTTCAGATTCTCTATTTTATTTTACCAATGGGTCTGCCTACTTATGTGCCAGTTCCAAAATGATAGAATTATGGTATTTTGATAAGACATTTAAAAAGTAGGTGGGGCTAACAGCCTGTTTTGTTCCAGAACATTACTGACTAAAATGTGTATTTTTTAAAAATATATTTTTGTGATTAAAAAGATATTTATTTTTGAGGTACAACTGATATAATATTTATTAGTTTCAGATGTACAATGTAATGAGTTGACACTTGCATATAGCGCTAAATGATCACCACAATAAGTTTAGTTAATATCCATCACTGTATGTTGTTACAAAACCTTTTTTTCTTGTGATGGGAACTTTCAGAATCGACTCTAGCTCACTTTCAGACATGCGCTACAGTATTATAAACTATGATCACCATGCTATGCATTGCATTTCCATGGCTTAGTCATTTTATAACTGGGAACTTGTACCTTTTGAGAAACTAGTAACTTTTGTAATTTATGCATGTATATTTTGTATTTTTCTGTTATGTTAAACACTAAACTATGTAAAATATTTATTTATTTATTTTTATCCTCACCGAAGGACATTTTTACATCTATCTTTAGATAGAGCGGGAGGGAGAGAGGAAGGAATAGAAAAAGAGAAACATCAATGTGTCTCTACACATCCAATGGTTGCCACCTACACGACCCCAACAGGGGCTGGGGATAAACTGTAACCAAGATACGTGCCCTTAGTGGGAACCGAACCCAGGACTCTCTGGTCCACAGGCTTAAACTCTAACTGCTGAGACAAACTGGCCAGGGCTATTAGGTTTTTTTTACACAAAAAGAAACAGTTCCTACATGTATCAGTTTTGTAATCTGTTTTATTAATTCATAACTACTTTTCGTTTTAATACCTTTCTTTTGTTTTCTTTAGATTTATTTTGTTGTTCTATTTCTCATTACTTGAGATGAATGTTTAATTCACATATTTTTATTCCCTTCTGTTTAGTAACATAAGACTCTCAGGCTAAGAACTTTAAAAATATTTTTATTGTTTTAGTCAAAATCAATAGGTTCTGATCAATATACTGTATTTATTATTACTTTTTAGAAATTATCCAATTTTAGTTTTGATATCCTTAAGTACAAGAATAAAGATAATTTTAATATTTTCAGTGATAGGTTTTACTGGGAGTTGTGTTCTGTTTTTGTTATTAATTTCAAGTTTTGGTTTTTTTTTTTGCCAAAAAAGTAAAGCCTGTACCATTTCTACTACATGAAATTTACTGGAGTTTTTATTAGTGGCTACTTAAAAAGTATTCTATGGATAGATTCATTTAATTCTCTATTTATAGCACAAGGAGTTTGACATATATCACTTAGACTGACTTACTAAATGTAAATAGGTTCTTTACATCCATACCTTATAGTGCATAGACCTGATATACCATGAATGAGGAGAGGTACAAGTCATTTATTACTATTGCATTCTATGTTTTTCTCCTTGTATTTCTTGCAGCTCTTACATTATAAATTCTGTTTTCTTTGCGGGGGTGGAGGGGAGCATGTACTATGATTAAAGAATGTTCTTCATTGTGAATTGTAAACTTTTTTGATATAAAATGTTTTCATTTGCCTCATTCAATGCTATTTGCTTTAATTTAACTTTGTCTGATATGACTATTGAACTTCATTTTTGTTTGCCTTTCCTAGTATGCCTGTGCAAATTGTTTTATTTTCTATCTCTTTCCGTTCCTTTGCTATTGGAGTGATTTCCTTAAAACAGTGTTGGTTTTAGTATTTTATTTTACTTTTTAAAATAGATTTGCCTTCCTTTTTGGTCCACGATGTTATAACTAATACTAGACATAAAACTGGATAAAATATATAAAACATGCAGACATAGAAACAGGCAGCACAAAACTGTGGTCTCTGACATAAGGGATAAACAAGGGAAACTCTAGGATACCTGGTTTTGGCCCAGAAGCCCTTTTGAGAGCACACAGCCAGAAGGGGGACCCATCCCAGAGTGCACTGGTCTTCTGAGAAGACAGAAACTAGAGGCTGAGAGAAGGTCTCAGGGTATCTTATCTTTAAAGGAGGAAGCTGTTTAGAGAAAGAACTCCAGAAGTGCACAGAAACTGCCTTAAGTTTTGTGCTGAATACTAAGTTGTGCGTGCATGGGGGTACACTTCTAGCAGGCCCAGCAAAGAAAAACTATCAGAGAAAGTACTACTACTGGAAAGCGTAAAAACGCAAGAAGGTTTTATGAGACTAGGAAATGTTCACGTTCTGACTAGGTAGAGTAGAGAAAGATTGGTGTACACACAGGGAATTCAGTAGAAATCCCCAAAGTGCCATGCCTTAGTAGTAGAACTAAATTGGCCCTTGGGTAGAGGCTACGTTAGAACTACAATTTTTTTTTTTCTGACTGAATTTAAATATTTTTATATATTTTCTTTTTTAATTTATTTATTTTTTATTAATTAATTTTTGTTACAGATGTTTCTCCTTTTCCCCCCACTGATTCCTCCTCCCCCTCCCTCCCTGCCCTTTCCCCAGTTTGTTGTCCATGTCCACTGTTCATGCATACATGCATATAAATTCTGTGGTTTATCTCTTCCCCACCACCACCCTCTTTAGGGGATTGTCAGTCTGTACCCCACTTCTGCGTCTCTGGGACTATTCCCTTCCTCAGACTGTTATGTTCATTATATTCCACAAATAAGTGAGATCATATGAAACTTGTCTTTCTCTGTTTGGCTTGTTTCACTTAGGATGATACTTTCCAGGTCCCTCCATGTAGTCTCAAATGATAAGAGGTCTTTCTTTCTTACAGCTGCGTAGTACTCCATTGTGTATATAGAACTACAATTTTTAAAATGTCTAAAAACAAGCATCAAAAAAATCAGGATGATTGGAAAGTAAATTAATATATGCCAAAGTAAACTCAACATTCCTTTAAAGGAAAATATAATTCAGAAATTACAAAGTATAATATTCAAAATGTACTTCATTTAATAAGAATAAAATCATATAAAGAAACTGGAAAATCTGACCCACAACCAAACGTATCAGAAAAGAATAATAACAGGTTTACACAAATTCTTTCTAAAATATGAAGCAGAAATGCATATTGAGGCAAGTATCACCAAGGTGAAAGCCAAAGAAAGATACCACAAGAAAACCGAGACCAATATCCACCATGAATATAAGCTCAGAAATCCTTAACAGAATATTAGCAAATCATATCCAGTCATATATAGATTAGAAAGGAACAAAATTATCGGTGAGTTGTAGATGACATAATTTTCTACAAAATCCCAAACAATCTATAAAAAAGCTACTTAAAGTAATAAGTGACTTTAGAAGAATAGATGATGATACCAAGGACAATATACCAAAATCAATTACTATTTTTTTACATATTAAGAAAAAACATCTAGAAATGGAAATGAAAAAAATCAGCATCTTGATTATAGCACCACAAAACCCATAAAATATTTAGGAATAGCCCTGGCCTGTTTGGCTCAGCAGTTAGTGCATCAGCCCGGAGACCAATGAACCATGGGGTTCAATTCCAATCAAGGGCATGTACCTCGGTTGCAGTTCATCCCCGGCCTTGGTTGGGTCGTGCAGGAGGCAACCAGTTGATGTGGCTCTATCACATGGATGTTTCTCTCTCTCCCTCCCTTCAACTCTATCTGATAATAGGTGGGAAAATATCCTCATTGAGGAATAAAAAAAAAAAAAATTTAGGAATAAATATAATAAGGTTAATGCTTATATGCTAAAAAAAAAACACTATCAAATATAAAAAGAGAAATCAATAAAGACCTAAATAAATGGAAAGATATAGCATATTTATTGATTAGAAGAGTCAATATTGTTAAGATGTCTATTTTCCTAAAATTAATTTTATAAATGTAATGCAATCCTAATAAAAATCCCAGCAAGATTTCTGGTGAAAGTATAAGCTGGTTCTAAAATATGAATGAAAAAGCAAAAGATTAAGAATAGCAGAAATAATTTTTTTTATCCTCACCCGAGGACATTTTTCCATTTTTTGTTCAGATTGAGTGGGAAGGAGAGAGAGAGAGAGAGACAGCAACGTGAAAGGGACACATCGAGTGGTTGCCACCTGCACGACCCAACCAGGGCCGGGGACAAACTGCAACCAAGGTATGTGCCCTTAGCAGGAACTGAACCCGGGTTTCTCTGGACCGTAGGCCAACGCTCTAACCATGGAGACAAACTGGCCAGGGCTAATTTTTTTTTTAAATCCTCACCTGAGGATTTTTTTTCCATTTTTGTTCAGATAGAGTGGGAGGGAGAGAGAGAGAAACATCGACATGAGAGAGACGCATCGACTGGTTGCCTCCTGCATGACACCAGGGCTGAGGGTGAACTGTAACTGAGGTACATGCCCTTGACCAAAATCGAACCCACAACTCGCTGGTCCACAGACAGATGCTCCACCGCTGAGCCAGACCAGCCAGGGAAGCTAAAATAATTTTTAAAAGAAAAGCAGAGTTAGAAGACTCATACTACGTGATTTACAGAATTACTATAAAGGTATAGGAATCAAGACAACATAGGATTGGTAAAACACACCTAGGTCAAAAGAACAGCATAGAGTTTAAAAATATACCTATACATATTCGGTCAATTGATTTTTGCTAAAGATGTCAAGGAAATTTAATCGTTTAAGGATGGTCTTTTCACAAATGATGTTGGAATTTATACATCCACTGCAACAAAATGCACCTTGGTCCTTTACTTCACACTACATACAAAAATCTTAAAGTGGATAATACAGCTAAAGAAAACAACTGTAAAATGTCTTAAAAATAAGTAGGAAAAAATTTTGTGATATTGCAGTATACAAAGATTTTTTAGGAAACAGAAAATGAATAACAAAAAAAACCTGATAAATTGAACTTAATAAAAAATTTAAATGACTCGTTGAAAGACACTGTTAAGAAAATGAAAACACAAGCAACACATTGGGAGAAAATATTCACAAAATATGTATGTGGAAAAATATTTTTTCTTGAATATACTAGTAACTCTCATAACTCAGTAACAATAAACAAATACCTCAGTTTTCAAAAATGCACAAGCGATGTGAACACTCACCAAAGAAGAGATGTGAACAACAAACATATGAAAAGATGCTCAACAATACCAATTATTAGGAAAAAACAAATTATAACCACAGTGAAATACTACTACATACCCACTAGAATGGCTTTTAAAAATGACAAAACTAAGTGGTAATAAGAATATAAAACAACTGAAATCCTCATGGTGGAAATGCAAAATAGAAGATAGTCATTTTTGAAAGCAGTTTGAAAACCACCTGGCAGTTTCTTATAGAGTTAAGACATACTTACCAAACTAACCAGTGTCATTTCCTTGGTATTTACTCAAGAGAAATGAAAACTATGTTCACATAACCAGCTATACATAAATACTTATAGTGATTTTATTCATAATAACCCCAAACTGGAAAAACCCAAATGTCCCTCAACTGGCATAGGGATAAACAAATGGTTGTACATAGAAATACTGGAAAACTACTCAGTAATATAAAGCAATCTGCTCCTGATGCAGGCAACAACATGAATGAATCTTAAATGTCTTATACTAAGTGAAAGAAGCCAGACCTAAAAACTACACACTGCATGATTCTATTCACATGATATTCTGGAAAAGGTAAAACTATAGAGACAGTGGCTGTATCAGTGGCTGTGAGTAAGGGAGGGGATGACTACAAAGGAGCATACGAGAAATATTTTAATTGAAGGATCACTTCTGTGTATTGACTATAGTATAAATGAGTGTGTTTGTCAAGCTACACTTCAAAACACTTTACTAAAGCCCTTTCCAGTGTGGCTCAGTTGGTTGGAGTGTCATCCAGTGCACCAAGGGGTCACTGGTTTACAGGGAACATACCCAGGTTGTGGGTTCAATCCTGTCAGGGCTCATGTGGGTGGTAACCGATCAATGTTTCTCTCTCTCTCTCTCTAAAATAAATAAAAACATTTAGGAGGAAAAAAAATGGCGACGGAGTGAACGGAAGCTACACGGACCGTCTCCCAGAACCAAACTGGAATTACAACCATAACACAGACAAATTGACGGGAAAAAGCAACAGAAAAGCAGCTTGGAGGACCATACAACCAGGGACACTGACTCGATCCTGGTAGGCTTGCGAAGGCGCGAGACACGGTCAGCAGCTCGGCAGCGGCCTTAGCTGGGAGCGGCGCCCTCGGGTTACACACCCAGGCGGCTCCACAGCGCAGCCGGGACAGAGGCTAAAACAGCCACAGCCACTCACCTTGGGCTCTGGCAGAGGGAGGGCAGACTGGACTGGAGCTGTGTCGGGACACTTGGGATTTGGGGGGCACTCAGAGCTTTTGCTGAGTGCAGCCACGCAGGAAGGTGGGCATATTGCTCCTTCCCAGGGCTCTGGGGAGAGGCAGCAGCCCCTCCCTCGGAGATCCAACCCAACCCTGTGGGCCATTGAAGTGCTAATTGGGGCTCATTACCAACGAGCATCTGTCCCACCCTCGGGAAATCCCCTTGTGCTGAGCACCTGAGAGAGTTTTTCAATCAACTGACAACCCAAAACTCATCAAGTAACCTCGACTGCTAGCCTCCAGGCAAAAAGCTAGAGGATAACAGTACCTTTCCTGGGCTAGCAACTTTAACCAGGAAAGTAAGACGTGACAGTGTTGTTTAACGTGGGTCCTCCCTCGCTAATCTAAACACAGGAGAGGGAGCCACAAACAGCAGAACACCAACATCCAAGGGAAAACTTGACAGGCTCCAAAGCTCACAGTGATAGCCAAAATGGTGAAACACAGAAACAGAAGTCAAATGAAAGAGCAAGAGACCTCCACCGAAGATGAGATCAATGTGGAGCAATTAGGCATGTTAACAGAGCTAGAATTCAGAGCCATGATCTTGAGGAAGCTGAATAGCATGAGTAAGGACATAGAGACACTGAAAATAAGCCAACTGGAAATTAAAAAACCATCAAGAAGAGATAAAAAATGACATATCAGAAATGAAAAACACATTGGAAGGTTTAAAAAGCAGAGTAGAGGAAGCTGAGGACCGGATCAGTGAATTAGAAGATAGGGTAGAAAAAATCAACCAATCAGAAAAAGGGAAAAAACTATTAAAAAACAGGAAGACAGCTTAAGAGAACTGTGGGACAACTGGAAACGTAATAATAATCGCATATTAGGAGTCCCCGAAGAAGAAGAAAATGAGCAAGGGATAGAGAATATATTCAAAAAAATAGTGACAGAAAACTTCCCTAAATTGGTGAAGGAAGAAGGCATTCAAGTTCAAGAAGCACAGAGAGTCCCAAGTAAGAAGAACCCAAACAGGCCCACACCAAGACACATAGTAATTAAAATGCCACAAATTAAAGACAAAGAGAGAATCCTAAAAGCAGCAAGAGATAAGCAACAGGTTACCTACAAAGGAAACCCCATAAGGCTCTCAGCTGACTTCTCACAAGAAACACTGCAGGCCAGAAGGGAATGGCATGAAGTAATCAAAGTCATGAAAAACAAGAATCTGAATCCAAGACTACTCTACCCAGCAAGGCTATCATTCAAAATAGAAGGTCAAATAAAGAGCTTCCGAGACAAAAAAAGGCTAAGGAGATACATTAGCACCAAACCAGCACTGCAAGAAATGTTAAAAGGACTGCTGTAATTAGCAGTAGAAATGGGAAGAAAAGTAGAACCACACTAAACAAAAATGGCAATAAATAAGTACATATCAATAATCACCTTAAATGTAAATGGATTGAATGCTCCCATAAAAAGACACAGAGTAGCTGATTGGATAAGAAAGCATGACTCATCTATATGTTGTTTACAAGAGACCCACCTCACAACAAAAGACTCATGTAGGTTGAAAGTGAAGGGATGGAAAAAATTTTTCCAAGCAAATGGAAAGCAAAAAAAAGCTGGGGTAGCAATTCTCATATCTGATAAAATAGATTTCAAAATGAAGACCATAACTAGAGACAAAGATGGCCACTACATAATATTGAAAGGATCTATCCAACAGAAATATATAACCTTGGTAAACATATATGCACCCAATATAGGAGCACCAAAATATATTAAAAATCTTCTGGAGGACTTCCAAGGAGAAATCGACAACAATACAATCATAGCAGGGGACTTCAACACCCCGTTGACAGCACTGGATAGATCCTCTAGGCAAAAAATTAGCAAGGAAACAGAGACTCTAAATGAAACACTAGACCAAATGGATTTAATAGATATCTACAGAGAATTACACCCCAAAACTACAGAATACACATTCTTCTCAAGTGCACATGGGACATTCTCAAAGATAGATCACATGATAGGACACAAACTAAATCTCTACAAGTTCAAGAAGATTGAAATCATATCAAGCATCTTCTCAGATCACAAAGGCATGAAACTAGAAATCAATTGCAACAAGAACATGCAAAGACACTTCAACACATGGAGGCTAAATAGCATGTTATTAAACAATGAATGGGTCACCGAGGAGATCAAGGAAGAAATTAAAAACTTCCTGGAAACCAATGAAAATGAACACACAACAACACAAAATCTATGGGATGCAGCGAAAGCAGTCCTGAGAGGGAAGTTCATAGCACTACAGGCCTACCTCAAAAAACAAGAAAAATTTCTAATTGACTGTCTAACCTCACAACTTAAAGAATTAGAAAGCAAACAAAAAGAAAACCCCAGAGCAAGTAGAAGGAAGGAAATAGTAAAGATCAGAGCAGAAATAAATGACAGAGAGACCAAAAAAAACAATTCAAAGGATCAATGAAACAAAGAGCTGGTTTTTCGAAAAGATAAACAAGATTGATGGACCCTTAGCTAGACTCACCAAGAAACACAGAGAGAGAACCCAAATACACAAAATCAGAAATGAAAGAGGAGAAGTAACAACCAACACCACGGAAATACAAAAGATTGTTAACAACTACTATGAACAACTATATGGCAACAAATTCGACAATCTAAGCGAAATGGACAAATTTCTAGAAACACACAGTCTCCCAAAACTGGACCGGGAAGAGATAGAAAACTTGAACAGACCGATAACAACTAAGGAAATTGAAGAGGTAATCAAGACTCTCCAGCAAACAAAAGCCCAGGCCCAGATGGCTTCACAGGGGAGTTTAACCGAACATTCAAAAAAGAACTAACACCCATTCTCCTCAAACTATTTCAAAAAATTCAAGAAGGAGGAAGACTTCCAAACACATTCTATGAGGCCAGCATAATTCTAATTCCAAAACCAGAAAAAGACACTACGAAGAAAGAAAACTACAGGCCAATATCCCTGATGAACATAGACGCCAAAATCCTGAACAAAATATTAGCAAATCGGATCCAGAAATACATCAAAAAAATTATTCACCATGACCAAGTGGGATTCATTCCAGGGATGCAAGGCTGGTACAATATTGGCAAATCAATAAATGTGATATACCACATAAATAAGATGAAGAATAAAAACCACATGATCATATCAATAGATGCTGAAAAAGCATTCGACAAAATCCAGCATCCATTTCTGATAAAAACGCTCAGCAATGTGGGAATAGAGGGATCATATCTCAACATAATAAAGACCATATATGAAAGACCTACAGCCAACATCATACTAAATGGACAGAAACTAAAAATATTTCCATTAAGAACAGGAACAAGAGAGGGATGTTCACTTTCGCCACTCTTATTTAACATTGTACTGGAAGTCTTAGCCACAGCAATCAGACATGAAGAAAAAATAAAAGGGATCCAAATTGGAAAGGAGGAAGTGAAACTGTCATTATTTGCAGATGACATGATATTATACGTAGAAAACCCTAAAGACTCCATCAAAAATCTACTAGACTTAATAAATTAATTTGGCAAAGTAGCAGGATACAAAATTAACGTCAAGAAATTGAAGGTATTCTTATACTCCAATGATGAACTCACAGAAAGAGAAACTGAAAAAACAATCCCATTTACCATCGCGCCAAAAAAATTAAGGTACCTAGGAATAAACTTAACCAAAGAAGTAAAGGAACTATTTGCAGAAAACTACAGGTCATTGAAAAAAGAAATAGAGGAAGATATAAAAAAGTGGAAGCACATACCCTGTTCATGGATTGGAAGAATTAACATCATTAAAATGTCCACACTACCCAAAGCAATCTATAGATTCAATGCAATCCCCATCAAAATACCAACGACATATTTCATAGAACTAGAACAAATACTTCAAAAGTTCATATGGAACCAAAAAAGACCCCGAATAGCCACAGCAATCTTGAAAAAGGAGGACAAAGTAGGTAGGATCACAATACCAGATATCAGGTTATACTACAAAGCGACTGTAACCAAAACAGCCTGGTACTGGCACAAGAACAGGCATGTAGACCAGTGGAACAGAACTGAAAACCCAGAAATGGACCCAAGGCAATACGCTCAATTAATATTTGACAAAGGTGGCAAGAGCATACAGTGAAGTAAAGACAGCATCTTTAATAAATGGTGTTGGGAAAATTGGACAGCTACATGCAAAAAAATGAAACTAGACCATCAACTTACACCATACACAAAAATAAACTCAAAATGGATAAAAAAACTTAAATGTGACCCGCGAATCCATAAAAATTCTAGAAGAAAATGTAGGCAACAAAATTTCGGACATCATACGGAGGAGAATTTTCACTGATACATCACCTAAGGCAACAGAAATAAAGGAGAAAATGAACACATGGGACTACATCAAACTAAAAAGCTTCTGCACAGCAAAAGAAACAATCATCAAAATAGAAAGGCAACCCACTGTATGGGAGAACATCATTGCCAATGATGTATCAGATAAGGGGTTAATTTCCAATATATATAGAGTGCTCATACAACTCAACAAAAGGAAGACAAAGAACCCAATTAAAAAATGGGCAGAGGAGCTGAATAGACACTTCTCCAAACAGGACACACAAATGGCCAAGAGACATATGAAGAAATGTTCAACATCGCTAATCATCAGAGAGATGCAAATTAAAACAACAGTGAGGTATCACCTCACACCTGTCAGAATGGCCGCCATCAACAAATCATCAAACAACAAGTGTTGGCGAGGGTGTGGAGAAAAGGGGAGTCTAATACACTGCTGGTGGCAATGCAGACTGGTGCAGCCACTATGGAAAACAATATGGTGTTATCTCAAAAAATTAAAAATTGAACTTCCATTTGACCCAGTGATCCCGCTTCTAGGAATATACCCTAAGAAGCCTGAAACACCAATCAGGAAGAATATATGTACCCCCATGTTCATAGCAGCACTATTTACAATAGCTAAGATCTGGAAACATTCCAAGTGTCCATCAGTAGACGAATGGATAAAAAAGCCGTGGTACATATACACAATGGAGTACTATGCAGCGGTAAGAAAGAAAGATCTCTTATCCTTTGAGACGACATGGAGGGACCTGGAAAGTATTATCCTAAGTGAAAGAAGCCAAGCAGAAAAAGACAAATACCACATGATCTCACTTATATACGGAATATAATGAACATAACAGTCTGAGGAATACGGTAGACCCAGAAACATGGAAGTGGGGCACAGACTGACATCCCTCAGAAGAGGGGGTGGGGGGGAGTGGGAAGAGATAAACCACAGAACTTATATGCATGTATGCATGACCAATGGACATGGACAACTAAGCTGGGGACAGGGCGGGGGTGGGGCGAGGAGGGGGGTGCCAATGGGGTAAAAAAGGTGAAATATCTGTAACAAAAATAAATAAATAAATAAATAAATAAATAAATAAATTTAAAAAAAACATTTAGAAAAACACTTGACTAAAAATAAAATCAGATAAATTATGTCACAAAAATTTTGAATGCTAAACAGTCAAATAAAAATAAAAAGTCAATTAATAATTAAAGAATTTTAACAATTAGATTAGTATTAAAGTCAAGTAGAAAGAATTGGTGGAATAGATACATCTTTGTGACTGTATGCATTTCCTCGAGCATGAGGAAGATAATGCACAAGGAAGAAATTTGAAGAAGACTAAGTAATCTCCAGAAACAGGTATACACACACACACAAAAAGACTTCATAGAATCTAGGGAAAAATTTGTCCTGATATTCAAAACACTGTCAAAGAGAAAGGCTGAAATAATTAATAAAAAGATCAGAGCTGTGTTTCATCCAGTGGGAACCCTGGAAGATGGGAAGTGGCGAATTCACTGCCCCTTTGTGGTATTTCCAATTCCGGTCTTCTCAATGTGTCCACATTATTTACTCCCCAGAGTTTTCAAATGGCAATTCCATTCAATCTAACAAGGTTTGATAGTCACATTCAGTGGGAGAGACAGAGTAAAGTGCTCTTGCTCCATCCACCCTACTTGGAACCAGACACTCTCTACTTGAATAGTCGAGTCAACTCAAACTGAAAATATCTGATGCCAAACTCCTAATCCTTTCAATATTTTCTTCAGTTTAGCAAGTAGCAAATCTACTATTTTAGTTGCTCAGGGACCAACAATATTGGAATCTTCCTTGATTTCTTTTCCTCTCTTACCCACATCAGCAACTCTTATGAGTTTTATCTTCGGAATATATTCATAATCTGACCATTTGTCACCAACCTTATGGATAATACCTTGCTCTTCTATTAATACCAACTTCACTTTGATACCACCATCATCTTTCACCTTGATTAGCCAAATATTTATTTAATTTGTATTAGTAGTATTTCATTTAATTAAAAAACATTTGAGGGCTTAATATATGCTGACTGTTATAAATGGTGAGGCTATGGCAGTAATCAAAACAAACAAAAATCTCTGTCCTGATGGAGCTGACTAGGAAGAGAAAATTACTTCCAGAAGAAAATAATTATTATTTCAATAGCTCCTTACCTGATTTCCCTGCCTCTGCCCTTGTCTTCCTATAGCCCATTCTCATCACTGATTCTAAGGTGCTCCTTTCAAAAGATAAGTCAGATGGTGTCATGCCTCTGCTCAAATTTCTCTATCAGCATATCATCTCAGAATAAAAACTTGTGTCTTTACAATGGCTTCCAAGATCTTATACAATCTGGTTGTACCCTTTGACCTCTCCTACTACTCTCCTGTTCATTTTACTCTGGGTTCACTGGCTTCTTTTCTATTTTTCAGCATGTAAGACATAGTCCTGCTTCAAGACCTTGGTATTTGCAGTGTCATCTCCCTAGAGGCCTTTTCTCTGGATATATAGGGTAGGGCAAAAGTAGGTTTACAGTTTTGAGTACTTAAAACACAGTTATTCTTGTATTATTATTATTGTTGTATCTTTTCAACACGAACAGCTGTAAACCTACTTTTGCCCCACCCTGTATGCATGATTTGTTCCCATGGCTACAATAAGTCTTTACTCAATGGTTACCATCTCAGTAAGAAGTTCTCTGACCACTCAAGAATTAAAACTCTTAATCTTAAGTCCTCCAGTGCTCCTTAGAATCCTCCTTTATCTACTTTTCTCCATAGCACTTATTACTGCCTGACATAATCTATATCTCATCTTTTTTTTTTTTATCCTCACCCGAGGACATTTTTCCATTTTTTGTACAGATAGAGTGGGAGGGAGAGAGAGGAAGAGAGAGAGAGAAACATCGACGTGAAGGGACACATCGAGTGGCTGCCACCTGCACGACCAACCAGGGCCGGGACAAACTGCAACCAAAGTACGTGCCCTTAGCGGGAACCGAACCCGGATCTCTCCGGACCCCAGGCCGACGCTCTAACCGCTGAGCCAAACTGGCCAGGGCTATATCTCATCTTTTATGTTTACTGTCTTTCTCCTCCATTATAACAGAAGCTCCACAAAGGCATGGACTTTTCTTTGCTGCCTTTTTTTCCTTCAATACAATAAAACCAGTGCCTGGCATACAGTGGAGACACCGTTGTTGACCAAACATCCTCAGCCATCTTTATAAAATGCATTTAAGAACCATGTACATTAGAGCGGATGTGACGGTAAAGATCTTCCAGTTGCTAGCTTCAATTACAGTCGTCCCTTGTTTATCGCGGTTAATCAGTTCCAGACTCTAGCGGTTGCACCTGGTGTTGAAGGATTTGTGGGGGTGCTCGAATACATAGGCCTACAGTCTATATGTATAGTAATTTTAATTTTAATACAGGGGTGTATAATTGACTCAGACAACCAAGTGAGCACTGTATCATTTCAACTGTCTTGATTAACTTTTTAATGAATATATTTGAAAAAACTGCGATAGAGTGAAGCCGCGAAAGTCAAAGCGCTCTGTGGCGAGGGACGACTGTACTTTCTAAAATATGAGTTATGTTCTACAACATGAGGTGAGGTCTTCGTACATTAGTAATGGAGACCCAGAATAGAAAAGTCATATTGATAAAACTTCCCCAACTCAAAAATCCCAAAACATGATATCCAGTTAATAAAATTCTTTAGGTTTAAAGTATGGGTCCACAAATCCTAGAATTATGTGTATCAGCCACTTAGTACAAATATTTTAGTTTGAATTGTTTATAATATTATTAATTTCAAGTTAAGGGATGAGGAAACAGCAATTTTCATAGAGAAATGTTTAGTGGCAAACATTGAAAAAAAGGGGAAAACAAAAGAGTTGGAGGCAGGTGCCAAAGAGATGATTCCTGACTCTGCAGGTTTGCCCTGTGCCTAGAACGGACAAAAACTCCTACAAGCATCACTGAAAAGCATCTCTCCTGCAGAGCCAGAGTCTAGTGTAAGTCAGAATTATAGTTAGTAAATTATTTATGAGAGAACACCTTGCTTGGTCCTTTATAGCATCCGTAGAGATAACCTGATGATCACCCCAGAATTACTGTTCTAAGTCTCCACTAAGCCATCTATCAACATAATGGACTTATATAACAAACACACTTTACACAGAACTACACTGAGTGTAAATAATAAGGATATATTCAGCTTTGATGCTCAGGATTAAATAAGCTATATCCTTAACAGGCCTGACCTAAATGTGATAATTTTTAAGTAAGAGATTCTTGATGACCTTAATTTATGGGAGCCTGGTGGTTTTCCTTCTTGTCAATATTTATTGTAGAAGCACAAACATGCAAAAATAAAATACAACCCTTGACCTCAATGAAGGGTAAAAAACAAAAACCAAAAAACCTCACTAGGTAACTTGAAAACATCAGAAAGTGATTGTAAACTCAATTTTAGAAGATGGGTCACAGAAGTAGACCTTAGACTCATAAAAATAAAAATGGATAGTTCTATTTACTAATATGGTTCCAGAAAGTAAGTCTCCTGACTCCTTTGTCCGGTAATGTCCCATGCTCCCTCTTGCCGGCATCTTTTCTGTCTCACAGTCCATAGCTCCTAGGCCTTACTTCTAAATATGCAATCTAGGATTTCAAAGATAAAAACGATAACCCTTTATCCTCCCACCTAGTCAATTTCCAATCTTTAATTTCTCTCTGCTTGATCATAGGCAATAGAGCTAAAGCATTTAGGAACCAATTCTTTGTGTAGGAGACAGTAGGACCCAGTGCTTAAGTGGAGATACAACGGTCAGTCTTGGAGGGGAGCAGGGAGAAGTGCAAGGAGCCTGAAAGGTATGCCGGTGGGAATGTGAGGAGGTTCCCTTCTATTCTTGGTGAAGTAAGAAGCAAAAGTATTGGCAGGGGTGGTGCGGAGATACGTGTTGGATATTTAAGAAGACAGGAATTACAGTCGGGTTGTTAGACTGTGCTGAGGGCTCACTTGAAACTAGAGAAAGTGAGTTCAGTAAGCATGGTTGTTTTTTTCCTGCCACTTTCAGGGCTCACTTACAAGCTGGAGTAGAATTTGGGTTTTACTAGCCAGATAACACAGATGCATGGAGGAGCAAGGGTGCTGTGGATAAATGCATGGGAGTAATTAATGGAAGAAGCATAGAATGAGCTGGGGAATTGAGGACATTTTAGGGACTAAATGACAATTAAGAAGCAGTGGGTAAATAAACTGGAAGTCAAGCTGGAGTTGGAGATGCAATAAAGAAAGGAGTGAAGACAAGTCAGAGAGTAGCAGGTTTGAGGTGGAAGTTTTTGATGTGGTACAATGACTGAAAATAAAAAATTCCAGATGTGACCCTGAGACTAGGAAGCTGGAGGTGAGGAGGCAGAGAATACTGGCGAGTATAGGCAGACACTACCTGTCTCATAAAGCATGGTGACTTTATGAGCCACCTGGAGGTTAGTGGGAATATTTCCTACTTATCATCTAAATCAGCTTTAGAAATTCAAATTAATGCTAATTCTTGGAGTATGGATAGACTTTGGTGATTCACAGTAGAAGCAACATTTATTGAAGACACTTGTTTTGAATACTTTATATGTCTCCATTTTACAGATGAATCAGTTGCAGCTCGAAGATGGTTAAGTAACTTGCCAAGTTTACAGAGTATGAAAATGATGGCATCAGGATTAAACTGCCTGCCCATAAAACTGAAGGATCTAGCTGAATCCAAACACTGAGACCGTGGCAAGTCACCTTTTGATATACATCTCTACATAAATGGTTTTCATGTTTCTAGAGAATTGTACAGAAAGGAGTCAGAACCAGGGACAATTTTCCTTTTTCCTTTCCTCAACCTCTTCTGAGCCTGATATTAAAATGGGTAATTGAGACTGGCAATTTTTAATTCCTTCCAAAGTGATCTGACTTTGTGTAATTAAAGCAAACACTACATTCAATTTGTGAGCAGAGGTGGGGGAGACCTACAGATAAAGCACAAATATGCTAGTCAGTTTAGAAATAATACTGAAACCTTTGTAAAATCAATTACCCATGTACCCTTTCAATTAAAATAAGATGACAAAGATTTAAACTTAGTCTAAGCCTTACCATCTGCATACATATACCCAAAGATAAGTAATTATTTCTTATAAGATCATTTCAAAAACAATAAATATTAATTTGATTAATTATTTTAACGAATTGTATTACTAAACACATCTTGGTAAGTTATGATCTTATGTGACATGTGCCTTTAGGAAAAATTTTTCTGTCAAAAAATGAAAGATAATCAAATATGGCTGTTTCTTAAGTACAGATAACTTTATTTTTTTTTAAATCCTCACCCGAGGAAATTTTTCCATTTTTTGTTCAGGTAGAGTGGGAAGGAGAGAGAGGAACAGAGAGAGAGAAAGAAACATCGACGTGAAAGGGACACATCGAGTGGCTGCCATGCGCACAACCAACCAGGGCCGGGGACAAACTGCAACCGAGGTACGCGCCCTTAGCGGGAACCGAACCCGGGTCTCTCGGGACCGCAGGCTGACACTTCAACCACTGAGCCAAGCTGGCCAGGGCAGTACAGATAACTATTAACAGGAGATATTAGGGTTGAAGATCACAATGTGTTTTAGAGACAATATTCTTGAGTGGATATTTCCATAATGTTGGAACTTTTGCCCTGATCCATTCGTTATCTCATCGGATCTTTCTAGTGGTCAGGATGGCAGTGCAATGAATGACTCTAAACTATAGTGAGAAAGATCCACTTAGGACTCCACCTAGCAGAGCCATAACTTTCAAATTGAGAAATAAAGTAAACCATTTCTTGGTGATAACTGCTATACTTTATCAGCAAAAAGTATTTTAATGCCTATTTGCATAAATATAAACAATGACCTATGCATTGAGAAGTCTTTACAAAATCCAGTGTGAATTTTAGAGTATCAAATTATGCAGAAGGATTTCAGCTATTATGTTGGAGAATTTAAGTGATGATTTCCCCCAAAGACAAAGAGTTGAAGTGTTACCTAGACAGAAGAAACAAAATGCATATTCATATTTACTGGAGATCTTATTTTGGCACAATGAGCTTCTAAGAAGAGTTTTACAAACTGCTAATAAAGTGCCCAGATAAGTATTGCCATGCTGACTTCTTGTTCCCAATGCCCTTATTACTATGCTGCTGATCATTATATTTTACAGATACAGATCACTTTCATCTTCACTGGGCTTCAACAACATATAGCCACCATTTTTTCAGAGCGGACAGAGTGTCAGGCATGGGGCTCATGGCGTATATCCATTAACATATTTAACCCCCTTAACAGAGAATGAAGTGTTATTATTCTTATTTTACATTTGAGGAAACTATGGCTCAGAGAGGTTAGATTACTTGCCAAAGATAGCTAGTAAGATATGGAGAGAGGAGATTCAACCCTAAAGTATGTGTGTGGGCTTAACTACGATGCCAAGTGCTTTGTAAGACTTATTTGATGAACAGAAAGGTCTATAAAACCAGAGGAAAGAATTTAGCAATAGGAAAGTTCCATGCTTCTCCATTTATAAAAATAATTGTACTATGTTACTTCATCAGTTAGGAATGCATTGGGTTGCAAGTAAGAAAAAAACTACAGTGTCTTAAATATGAGGTTTATTTTTGTCTCACATAACCAGAAATCTGAAGGGCATATTGCTGATTTGGGTTCTGCAGCCGAAAGGTGTCAGGGCTGAGGTCTCAAGTTCTTTGCCGTCTTCTCTCATAGGTGCAAAATGGCTGCGCATCCACAGCCATCACCACAGCAAAGAATGAGCAAGTGGTGAGAAGAAAGGGTGGGGGCCTAGGTCAGGGAAGCAAATCTTTGACATAAATCCCCAGCAGCTGACTGGAGATTAAATATGATTGGTCAGAACTGTTGTCATACTGTACACCTGAAGGTGGCTGTGGTTATTATTCCAAAAATAACACCAAAAAAGTCCAGTGAGCTCTAAATCAGAGTTATTTTACTAAGGAAGAAAGGGGAAATGAATATTCGGTGGGTAAACAGCACTGCTTGCCACATTTAACAGGAAAAGATTTTGGTAGTTGCAAGTGATGTAAAATGCATCACATATAAGTAACTTTGCAAGAGAGAAGATATATTAAATTGTTGTAGTCTTAAAATATAGGGAGGGTAATTACCTACCCAGAATCTATTCCGGCTTTATTCCTTCATAAACAAACTTGATTTAGTTCAGTCAGGCATGTTTCCCCAACATTATTCAAAAGAAAGTTGATAGCTAGAGATCAGTGGTTCTCAAAAAACAGCAGAAGCAGAATTATCTGGAGTGTTGTTAAAAACATAGATGGCTGGTCTCTACCCTTCGAGTTTCTGACTCAGTGAATCTGAGGTGTGGCCCAAGAATTTTTATTTCTAACAAGTGCACAGGGGACGTTGATGCTGCTGGTCCAGAAGCCACCATTTAAGAACTACTGCTCTGAAGGCAGACCCATGCTCTGGCTGGTTCGGCTCAGTAGTTAGAGTGTCCGTCCGCGGACCAGAGTCCCGGGTTCGGTTTCCACTAAGGGCACGTACCTCGGTTGTAGTATGTCCCTGGGGCTGTGTGGGTGGCAACCTCTCAATGTGTCTCTCTCACATTGATGTTTCTCTCTCTCTCTCTTCTTCCCTCTCTCCCTCCTGCTCTATCTGAAGATAAATGGAAAAATGTCCTTGGGTGAGGATAAAAACAATAAAGGCAGACCTGAGTTAGTCTAAGGTAAACAGCAGATGATGGTCCCCTTGAGACCTGTTCTTGGTCTGGGGTAGGCACATGATTTAATTTGGTCCAACTGGACTGAAAGAAACTGTTGTTTTGTATTTGGTGAAAGGTTTCATTCTCTCTCTCCTTCTGGGCTAGAACAAGGAAGCCCTTAGCCCCAAATCTTTTGTGATTATAAGGGAATAAGCCTTAAGAAACCGATGATCAGCCCTCGTCGGTTTTGCTCAGTGGTTAGAGCGTCAGCCTGCGGTCCAGAGAGATCCGGGTTCGGTTCCCACTTAGGGTATGTACCTGGGTTGTAGTTTGTCCCTGGCCCTGGTTGGGTCATGTGGGAGGCAGCCACTCGATGTGTCCCTTTCACATTGATGTTTCTCTCTCTTCCTTTCCCTCCTTCCCACTCTATCTGAACAAAAAATGGAAAAATGTCCTTGGGTGAGGCTTAAAAAAAAGAAAGAAACCAATGATCAAGTTAATACAGTACAGATAAACAAAAACCAAAAACCTGAGTCCTCAGTCGAGCCCCGAGTCGCAGTGCCTCTCGACTTCAGGTACATAAGATAATTAAGTTCCTGAGTGCTTGAGCCCATCTGAAGGAGGGCTTTCTACAATAAGCATCCTGATGGCAAAAAGGATAAACTTGAAGTTTAAATGAAAAACACAATGCCCTGGCTGGTTTGGTTCAGCGGTTAGAGCGTCGGCCTGAGGTCCTGAGAGACCCGGGTTCGGTTCCCGCTAAGGGCGCGTACCTCGGTTGCAGTTTGTCCCCGGCTCTGGTCGGTTGTGCGGGTGGCAGCCACTCGATGTGTCCCTTCACGTTGATGTTTCTCTCTCTCTCTCTGTTCCTCTCTCTCCCTCCCACTCTACCTGAACATAAAATGGAAAAATGTCCTCGGGTGAGGATAAAAAAAAAAAAGAAAAACACAATTATATATTATTCAATGCAGGAAATAAATAAATAAAATCTACATAGAACCCAGGCTTCATTCTAGACACTGGTTTAAAACTTTCTTCTACACCAATTTTTTATAATAACTGGTAATGAGTACTAAAATAAAGTTTCATTTTTTTCCCCGTCTAGCCTCTGTCTAATGAGCAGTACAAAGACAAAGATAAAGAAGTAAAAGGGCTAAATCATTTTATCCACAAAGTGAATAAATAATCATCAAATAATTAAATTGATTAAAAGATAAAAATTCCATATTCTGTTTTCTTACTTCCAACTCCAATTTTCCTAATATAGTCTCTACTCTGTGTCTCTCACTCTGTCCATAGAGAGGCAAAAGAAGGGAGGAAAAGAAAAGACTCATTTCAATGAAAGAAACTGAGTAATGCAGTGGTTTTAAATTTTGTGGAGTTCAAGGATCAATGAAGCAGCCATTTCTGGCTAAGGTAATTATAAAGTTAAAATAAAATATTATTTGTAATTAGTTATTTTTATTTGGAGAATGTTTGAAATACTTTTTAACCAAAGACACTAGTGAATCTAAAATTTTAGAAAAATGTAGTCTACCATGTGTCTAGTTAAAGAATGCAATGGGTACTTGGATTGTTCCCAGATCTTAGCTATTGCAAATAATGCTGCTATGAACATAGGGGTGCACATATTCTTTCTGGTTGGTGTTCCAGATTCTTAGGATACATTACTAGAAGTAGCATCACTGGATCAGATGGCAGTTTCAATTTTTAATTTTTTGAGGAAATCAGTAGATGAATGGATAAAAAGTTGTGGTACATTTACACAATGAAATACTATGCAGTTGTAAAAAATAAGTATCTATTACCCCTTGAAATGGCATGAAGGAAACTGGAGGGCATGATACTAAGTGAAATAAGCCAGTCAGAGAAAGACAAATATCATATGATCTCACTTATAGGTGGAATCTAATAAACAAAATAAACTGACGAATAAAACAGAACCAGAGTCAAGAAAACATGGAACAGACTGACTAATCTCAGAAGGAAGGGGGGAGGGCAAAAAAATATTAATCAAAGAATTTATATGCATTGCCTGTGGACACAGGCAATAGGGTGGTGAAGGCCTGAGATGGGGCGGGAACCAGGTGAAGGGGACAATGGGGGAAAAGAGGGAGACATCTATAATACTCTCAACAATAAAAATAAATGAATAAATACATAAATAAGGCCACTATAAAAAAAGAATGTAATGGGACAGAAAAGGCAAGGGAAACAAAATTTAAGTTAGCACAGAATTAAAAACTATTACCACTTATATAGTCGAAATAATTAAAGAGGCTGTTTAGCAACAGACACCTACAACAGCCATCTCCCTTCATCTGTTTGCCTACATGCTTCTGCACTGCCAAGGTGCTGACTGTCATTCACCTTCTGTCTCCCTGCCCAGTTGGTCACCTCCTCACAGAGCACAGCAGGCTCAGAAGCCCTCTTATTTGAGCACTGTGCCAAACACAAATAAATTCTTATTCTGCTATTAAAATGAAGGAAATGATATTAGCTTATAAAGGACTGAAGTGAGTATATTTCAGTATTAGCAACATGAAAATGTTTCAATTGTGATATTAAAAATGGTAATATTTACTTCATCCATAATTGAAAGACATGTTCAAAATAATTCATGTTGGGAGCGCTACTATATAGTATTTGCCTGAAACAAATTATGCAAATACTTGCATCTTGTAATTTATTCAATTGCTTTCTAATTCATTTTCTTAACTAAATTAGCTAAAACAGGAAATATATGACCAAAAAACGAATGTCCATCATCCAAATTAGTGTACAATGAATTCCTCTTTCAAACTAAGAGATCCAAGATGGGCAGATCGCTTTTCTTGCCTTAAAGGAGTACTGCCTATTTAAACACATACACGGGGGGTTTGGTGGTTTCTTTTTGATACTTGTGTCCCTATAGAAGCTCACAAAAATACACCAATGGCAAGCAGTCAATTCATTAATTAACCAAAGTATTTTTGAGGAAAAGATAGCATTAAACAGTACAGTACTGAATGTGCAAGTGTGGTTGTTTGAGGTCCCTGTCTGCAAAATGTATGGTGGAGACAAGCAATGCCTATGCTGTTTCTAATTATTCCAATTATCATGGCACACTATGAAAACTTGATTAATAACACTGAAGATATTGTTGTGGCAATTAGCCATATGGTTGTGGGACTTTATTCTGTCACGATTTAGCCATTAGCATCTACTTATGTTTGTCAGAACAGTGCATCCGTGACAAGTTGAAGTTCTGCTCACCTTGCTGAGTCCCCTGTGAGCAACACTGGAGAACTGTTTATTCCTAGGAGCCTCTTGCCTGAGTAAATTTTTCATGTGGCATCCGGTCTGACTGGGGACAAGTGTCAAATGGCTTATGTGACGACCCATCAAGCGAAGCTTTCTCTAAAAAACTTCCCTTAGTGACTTGTGTGTTAACAAACTACTTGAATAAGAGAATTTGACCAATACTGATGGGTCATCTCTGCTGCTCCACATGTGTCCATGGTTTGTAATTCAGGGACATTGATTTTCATATACTGACACCTAGAGATCTGTAAATATGATATTAAAAAGGATATATGTATGCACACACCAGAGAGTAGAATATTTACCACCTACAATATTTTGCATGATATCTGTACAGAAGTTAAGAGAACTGCAGATATTATCCTTTTCATCAGGGATGAGGAGATTTTCAGGAAAAACAAAGTCAAAGAAGGTGGTCAGTACCTAAAAAGATGCTAGAAAGAAAATAATCAGGGGCCCAATAGCAGGAGACTGTAAAGCTCAATTAAGGAAAACAAACTCTACCTTTAAAATGGAATGAATGCTGATGTGAGAAGTATGACACTGTTTATTTATTTAATTTTTTTCTCTTGCTTATTTCTCTTTATTGTTGAAAGTACTACAGATAAAACTGTGAAAGAGTTGCTAGCAGTAGCACATTTGCCAGATTGTTTTTCTTAGAAACCAGTCTGATGGGTAAACAGTTTCCAGTGTTCGCAAACCCTTCGGGCAGCCCATGGCTCCCAGGTGGAAGTGGGGGCTATGGGAACATGTGGGTGGGGGGCAGGAAGAATCTGATGTTTCCATCCCATGTTTGGGTCCCCTCCATGCTGGGAATGGGTCACAACATGAAGGGACCAGGCAGTTGCCCAGTTCTTGCCTGCAAACTTTCAGTATGAGCAGTTCACAATGAGGAACAATCGAAAAGTCAATGCTTTGGGGCCTTCAGTCAAGCAGGAATCTGAGAAGCAGGCTCTTATCTAATTCTAGCTGTCATCACAAGCAGGGAGGAGGCAGTATGCCTGGTGCAGCCATGCTGAGGGGCTGGGCAGACCCACGGCCTTGGAGGGAGAAGTAAGAGTTCACTGACCACCATACTAACACCTCATGTAGAGTAAGGAGATGAGAAAACACATGCTTGACCAAAAGAGAAGTGCGAGCTAAGTCTGTCACTGTAACAGAAGTAGCTGTTTTTTGCTCAGCTGGTGTGGCTCAGTGGATTGAGCATCGTCCCATGTACCAAGAGGTCACCAGTTTGATTTCTGGTCAGGGCACACGTGCGGGTTGTGGGCTCGACCCCCACTAGGGAACATGCAGAAGGAAGCCAATCAACGTTCTCTAATCCATATTTCTTTCTCTCCCTCTCCCTTCCTCTCTCTCTAACAACAACAACAAAATCAACAAAAATATATTTTAAAAAAGAAGAAGTGGCTCTTTTTCATATTAGAAAACTGAGAATGCAGAGGTCATCACCTCCAGGAGACTCAGGAGTGAGTCCTTTGAAGTCTCCACATTTCCCAGAAGAGCTGAAAGAGCAGTTGAAATAGAAAGAGAGATGGATAAACCTCCATAATGGAGTCTGGAGTGAGTGACAGAGGGGAACCAGCTGCCTTCCCAGTAATCTAAGCAATTTCAGCTAATTCTCAAGTATCTGTAAAGCACAGTTGTGTGTCTAGCGGCATATTTCTTCTTCTATCAGTTAGCCATAACTCCAGTACCTGCCCCTGCTGTTTCTTGGCTAATTTAATCAGCCACCACTGGACCATCTCCTTGCAAATAAACTCCTGAACTGTAGGCACTGGCCTCTGTAATTTATATATTTCTGAAAATATCACATTAATGTTTACAGAATTCCTTAGTTTTGCATAGTAAATACATTAAATTTTATTTTTAGAAAAAGGTACAAATATTTTCTTTTAGAAAACTGTATTTTCCTAGAAAACATTTTGTCCTAAGTCATAATAATTCTGGCTAACATTTGTATGCGTGATCACTGTGTTAAGAGCTTTACTTGTAGCATTTCATTTAACTCTAGACTTTTTAAGATATTATGCCCACTTGGCAGATGAGAAACTGCAGCTGAGAGATGCAAGTTACTGTTCTAAGGTTACACAGAGCAAGTGGTGAAGATGGGTTCAATTCCAGGCAAGCTGACTCATATTCTTAATCACTATTTTATAGTGCTCTCCTATAAATGATATTTAAATGTCGTGAAACCTTTAAACCTATAAATGAAGTGAAGTATCTGGGAAGGTATTAATAGAATACTATAAATAATTCTAAAATATACATTCAAGCTGAAAATTGTAGTAAGAAATCACAATATACTACTACAGTCCAGCCGGTGTGGCTCAGTGGTTGAATGTTGACCCACACACCAAGAGTTCACCAGTTCTTTTTTTATTTTATTTATTTATTTATTTTTTATCCTCACGTGAGGATATTTTTCCATTTTTTGTACAGATAGAGTGGGAGGGAGAGAGAGGAAGGGCGAGAGAGAGAGAAACATCGACGTGAAGGGACACATCGAGTGGCTGCCACCCGCACGACCAACCAGGGCTGGGGACAAAGTGCAACCGAAGTACGTGCCCTCAGCGGGAACCGAACCCGGGTCTCTCCGGACCGCAGGCCGACGCTCTAACCGCTGAGCCAAACCGGCCAGGGCGAGTTCACCAGTTCTATTCCTGGTCAGAGCACCCCAGGTTGTGGGCCTGATCTGCAGTGGGGGACATGCAGGAGGTGGCCAATCGATGTTCTCTCTCATCGATGTTTCTCTCTCTCCCTCTCCCTTCCACTCTCTCTAAAAATCAATAAAGAAAAACAGCAACAACAACAATACACTACGTAACAGTACAGAGATCTGTACAGGCAACTCAAGCTTAATTCATCTGACACAGAACTCATCTTGTACCCCTCTCCCATCCTAACTTCTCTCTTCCTTCATCTGGGAGTGAAGTTAATGGCTCAGCCATTATGCCCTCCCTCTCCTGTCTCCAATCCCTGAGTGCCAAGATACATCACTGTCTGACTTGTAAGTTATCCTTTCCTCTGCAACTCCAGCACCAAAGACCTTATCTTTCCTGCCTGACACTCCATTAGTTTTCTAATCTATCTCTGGGCTGCCGTCGTCTATAGGCCCATTCTGCTGCCAGAGAGATCTTTCTAAAATATAAATCTGGCCAATTCCATCCTGCACTGCTCATCTGATGAACACTTTCATATGGCATCTAAAATCCTATCTGCTGAGACTCATTTATGGCCATATTCCCATATGTAGTCCATATCTTAGTCTTTCCTAATTGCATATTACATAGTCATGTCCTCCTCACCACTTTTATACAAAACAGAAATGCTCAACCTCTTCACTGGATATGGGGGGACTTCTTCAAAACCTCTCTCAAGTATCTCTTCCTGCTTGACCCGCATCCTGTCTGCCATGAAGCCCAGATAACCATGCTCCTAAACTCCCAGGAGAACTGCCGTCATGATTACACAAATCATTCAGATGCACATGCCTTTTATTTACAGGACTAAGTTCTTCTATACTCCATGATGAATTAATTCCTTGAGCTCTATTTCTAGTTATCGCCAGCACAGAATAAGTGCTAAATTAAAGGGAAATGTACCATTTATATTTAAAATAGTTGGTTTTATGTATAATTTTGTACACATTAGCTCATGTCAAAGTTAACAATTTACAATTAATTTTTTCTCATCACAAAAGTAATCTGTATTTGTCTCAGAAAAGCTAGAAATAGAAGCACAGCAAAATGAAGAAAATAAGAAGATACCTATAATCTCAGAGCCCAGAAATAATCTCAGATTACATCTTTCCAATTCTATTCTTATGCACATATAAAACATAAACACATTTATTTTATAACAATATTTTCATACGTGCATTATAATCTTGTTTTGTATGTCAGCAAATATTTATCTTTAAAGAGTGATTTAAAGTGGCTAAATAGTATTCCATTGTACAATTATCTACTGAACTATTCCACTATTTTTAGGCATTTAAATTTACAGATTTTTTCAATATCATAAATAATATTGCCAAAAAAATCTTTACAGCAAAATCTGTATATCATTAATTACTTTCTATTTGTGACAACATAGATAGACCTAGAAGATATTATGCTAAATAAAATAAGTCTGACAAAGACAAATATTATATGATTTCACTTATATGTGGAATCTAAAAATAAAACAAATGATAAAAACAACAACAACAACAAAAAGAAACCCAGAAACAAATACATAGACATAGATAAAAATTGATGGTTGCCAAATAGAAGGGCATGGGGCATGGGCATGGGCATAAAAGGTGAAGGGGACTAAGAAGCATAAACTGCCAGTTATAGAATAAGTCATAGGGACATAATGTACAACACAGGGGCTACAGTTGATAATATCGTAATAACTGTGTATGTTGTTAGATGGTTACTAGACTTACCATGGTGGTCACTTTGTAGGTATATAAATGTCAAATCACTGTTGTACACATAAAACTAATATAATATTGTACGTAAACTATAAATTTACAAAAATTTGAAAAGATCAAGATCTAAACCCTTTTACCACCTTTTAATAAAAAATGTCTAAGCTCAGAATTCTTTTTAGAGTTTAGATTTAAATCTTAATTATCCCTCAGTTGTAGCCCTCTTCACACTTATAATATCACTTTGAACTAACTCTAACTTCTCCTCTGGGGAAGAGACAAATAAAATTTAAATTTAAAAATCATTAATCAAATTTCGTATTTCCATATTGGATTTATTCCAAAATCAAGTAAGTCGGGCCCATAAAATAATCCCTCCTATAACTGCAATAGCATTGTGCATTTGTTGAAAACCCCCTTGGAACTATCACAGCCGCACAGAATTCATCTCCATATAAAAGTGTGACAATGCTTAACTATATGCCTTCACCATCAATCTTTGACCCAATCCCCTGCCTGCTAATATACTAAGCAAGTGATTCTCTATTTTTAATATGCATGCAAATCTCCTGCGAATCTTGTTAAAATGTGAATTCTTAGTGCGCCAGCCTGGTGTGGGACCTGAGGTTGTGCACTTCCACGCTTCCGGGTGGTGCGGTACTGCAGGTGGATGGACCATGCTTTGAGTAGCAAGGGACAAGGAAATGCCTTTTAAACAAAACTGCTTATAATTACCATCAGTTCTAGTTCGCCTTGAATAAAATTCTCCCTGGCTGTTTTCTAATTTCACTTGCTACCCGCTTTAGAGTCAATGTCATTTTTTTTTTAAATCCTCACCTGAGGACATTTTATCTTCAGATAGAGTGGGAGGGAGAGAAGGAGGAAGAGAGAGAGAGAAACATTGACGAGAGAGAGACACATCGACTGGTTGCCACGCTCACAACCCCAATCAGGGACAGGGACAAACTGTAACCGAGGTATGCGCCCTTAGCAGGAACCAAACCCAGGACTCTCTGGTCCGCGGGCTGATGCTCTAACTGCTGATCCAAACTGGCCAGGGCGAGTCAGTGTCATTTTTAAGGTCAAGATTCAGCTACTGGAGCCCTGACCAGTTTTGCTCGGCGGTTAGAGTGTCGGCCTGGGTCCAGAGAGACCCCGGTTTGGTTACTGCTAAGGGCACATACCTCGGTTGCAGTTTGTCCCCGACCCTGGTTGGTCGTACTGGTGGCAGCGACTCGATGTGTCCCTTTCACATCGATGTTTCTCTCTCTCTCTCTCTTCCTCTCTCTCCCTCCCACTCTATCTGAACAAAAAATGGAAAAATGTCCTCGGGTGAGGATAAAAAAAAAAAAAAAAGATACAGCTACTGGTAACAACAGCTAATTACTTCAGCTGCAGGTGGAAAGCAACAATGATCCTTCATCAGACATCTGGGGGTACATGACCCATTCCAGAGAGTCTGACTACTGCTCCCTCCTGGATTCACCAGGCTGGCACTGAGAGAAACCTGCTCTCTTTATCCTTAGTGGGCTGGTAATAATTTTGAAATAAGTTTAAAAGTAAGAGGTGAAATAAAATACTATCAAATACTAGCGTCCCTAAACTGTAGACTGAAACATTTGATTAGTAGACAGTGGCAGGCTGAGTAACTTGGAGTTTGCCTGAAAACTCTATCATTATCTTGCAAAATGGGTAAAAAAAGAAAGTATATTAAAAACACAGAGAAAGAGAAAGAGGGAAAAGTAGCAGTGAACGAACCAAGAATGATTAGAAACGACATGAATTGGATCTCATGGAAAGAATTTGTAGCTGAAAGCTGTCTGCTTTCTTTCAGCTTCTATATATATAACAGGGATTCATAAGTGTCACAATGTTTATTTTTATATCAATTACTTTATCAGTATATATCAGTGGCTCACAAACTTTAGTGTACATCAGAATCGTTTTCAGGGCTCATTAAAAACAGATTCCTGGACCCCTCTCACAGTTACTGATTCAGTAGGGACTGAAGAAATCTGCATTTCTAACCAGACCTAGATGCTGATGCTGCTGGTCCAGGGACTACATGTAAGAACCACACTACATGCTACTCTGAAAAACAATTTTCACTGTGTCTTTTTTTTCTGTTTAAAACAACTAATTGCTATTTTAAAGATATCTGGGCTTTCGTTTCAATGATACTGCACATTTTCAATGTGAATTTTCCATTCACATTTTCACAACATGGTGATCACCACTTTTAAGCTAGTATAAAATATCAGTGAAATAAGCTTACAATGTGGTTTTGTTTGAGTGATAAACAGTAATGATGAAAAACTTTCAAGAGATTGGGGTTCCTAAAAATAAATGAGGGCAGGAAGATAATCAGCAGAGAGCAGAGAGGTTCCCAAATGAAAATTATTGTTTTGTCCTTTCCAGTAAATTCTTAATGTCTTCAGCTGCAGAATAGCTCATTTCTGAGGTTCTTTTTGGCCTCATGAGTTAATCACACCAGGAGGAGTCACTTTAACTCACATGCCTTTAGGAGTAATGATACGTTTAAATGATTAAACAATCAGAAAAAAATGCATATCTCTCTAATGAAAGCAGTTAGCACACAGATTCATGGTTTAGATGAGTATCACAAGTCATTTGTAAATAACATGTTCATTCTAGATATGTAAAGAGTTCTGTCATGCCCTGTGAAATAAATTATATTTTATTGGTGTCCGGGTGTTTCATAACTTTTATTTATTTGCTGCAAGAGTGGAGAATTAAGATAGAGTAGTTTATTTCACCAAAAGACTGACAAATGGCTCATTAGACACTTATGGAGCTGAAGCTAATTGTATGATTTTTTTGTTGTATTAATTGCCATTGCTTGCTTAACGTGCTCATACTAGTGGTCACCAGTGCCCATTTCTCACCACTATCCTACGGACCACTCTGAAAAATAAAATTTTTAAAAAAGAAAAGAAAATAGAACTTAAACTATAATTTGGGTTGGTGGGGTGCATGGGAGTAATGACAAAGGATCAAAGTAACGGCCTTCCCCCACCGGGCCACCAATAACCATCAATCCCAAACGCAGTCACTTCACATCACCTAACAGCTTGAGTCACAGAGTCAAAGAGCTGCTTTTTTGTTATTCAGATTAAGTATCATTTACATTGAATACTTTTTCTTATTTCGCCAGAGACATAAGGTCAGAATTGACTGAATATGTACTACCTGCATATAATGACTTCTTGTTTTTTACAATCATGTGCTACCGCTGCACAGTAATGGCCTATGGATGAAGAGACAGATGTACTACCATCATTCGCTGCACATTTGCATTAACAAATCATCATTTAATTGAAGCCTATCCAACAAGTTTATGCTACTTAAATAAAGTTCCTTTCAATAAAAGATGCCACAGTGACACATGGTTGTTAACTATGAGGAATAATTTTTTTAAAAATTATATTTATTTTTATGTCAAAGGCTTAGGTGTGCATTGCACAACCATGTATTAATTTTAATTTTGCTTGGAATAAGCAACCTGACGAATAGTATTTCAATCCAGGCTACTATGGAGCAGAATCATCTCCTTTTAGATATAAACAGTAACGCCTCAAGTTTCTGCATCTCCCATCCCCTTCTTCCAGATACAGGGTGTCCCCAAAAAATGTATACACAAAAAAAGTGTAATTATAAAGCCAGTATTTATTAAAATGAATTTCATTTTCAAAATGTAATAGAATCTACAGAAAACTTGTATACATTCTTGGGGGACAGCCTATATATCAAAGAATAAGGCTTATATAAAAGCTATATAAAAGGCATGTTATTATTTATACCAAAGCTCTAGTAGTAATATAAACCTAAAATCCTGATTGTCAGGTAGGACTATTATTTTTAAAATATCATACTGAGTTTCCTGGGTTAGTATTTAGGAAATTACCAAATAGACTCAAAATTTCTATGCTTCTTTAAAAAAAGTAGGGGAGGGTTGTTGTGCAAATACTGATTCTCTTCTTGGTTTCACAAACATGTTTGTCACTTATGCCACTTTTAAGAATATTCTGATTACATTTACTACATTACCTAGCTCTTTTCTTTAGAAGAAAGAAAGGAAAAAGAGAAGTAAAAGAAAAAAACACCACCAACCAACCCTAGCACTACCTCCACCTACAAAATGTCTTGCTGTCTTAAAAACAAGAATGCTTAAATATGGTAAGAGCATTTTCTCCCATCCCCTTTCCAAGTCTTCACATGAAAGTGGTTTTTCTTTGTTCATGATAAAAGTAAGGACACTCTTTAAAGTCAATCTGTACCTACTGATAGCCTAAAGACAGAGCACTGTGCATTTTGTGGACAGATGATGCACACACACATCTATTTCACATATGTATACAGACCTAGGTGAGAATGAAAGGTGTTGTGTTGGCATCATTCTGACAGCTTCTAAGCTGACAAAAACTTTGTCCTTAAATGCATGTTTTATTTTCTCCAAATAACAATTACCTTTTATTTTCCCTGGATTTATGTACCTTAGTGATATGTAAAATGTTTTATTTAAACTGGCAATAGAAATCTCTGAATTGTTAAAATAAACCTTCTAATTGTTTTCTAAATCGCATTCTTTTAAAATGAGAGCAAGACTAGACAAAAATAGAAAAAAAATTCATCTATACTTCAGTAGGTTGCTTTGGGTTCCTTTTTACAGTTCCTTTTACTGTAGAGACAGGTGAAATTTCACCTTGGTATAGAATTCAAACTAAATTATGGCATACAGAAATGTGTCATAAATCAACTTCAAATACTGGACAAAAGATAAATAACAGAAGATTTATATTCTGACATACAGAACAGTCTCTAACTACAATACAAAGCAAAAGAAAAAAAATCCTACTGTGCTACTCCAGTGCTACTTCTTCTTGCCCTTTTTATATGCTAACTCAGAATGGTAATTATGGATCTTGCAAGTTGACTTCTGTTTTCCAGAACTATGAGTTGTACGTAAAACATGCCTTTTCATGGAAACAATTACCATTAATCAAAACACCGAGCGCTAATACCACTCAAGTCCAACCCACTGCTGTGCCCAGCAATATATCAACCTGTCTGTTGTCAAATACACTAAACAAACTTAAACAGACTGTTTCCACTACAAATAACAACAACAAAAAATGCTTGCTAAGTAATTTTTAAATTCAAATTGCTATCTCAGTAATCCATTCTGTCACTGGATTTTAATTTTAAGTATCAATCACAGTCCAACACAGACAGATCGCTACTTGGCTCTGACAGAAAGAGAATCAGTGGCACTGATAAATGGAGCTACCTGCAAAAGACTTGGAGTTACAATGAATTTTGTTAACCTCTGATAATTTAGTACAGGAGTACACTTTTTTAGGGGTTTGTAATGCTTCATTTCCCAACAGGACTATTAGCATAAGAAAAGAACATTTGATTGCTCTACAAGAGTCAGAAATAACAAAACTATTTCTATTCCAAGTGTACAAGGCCCATAACTCTTATTTTACATTTACTTTAATTTTGAAATCAGTCTTGGAGAAAATGACACAAGAACTTTTCTACAAAGATGAAAACCACTTAACTTCTGTTCACATCAGCATCAGACATTTATATCACCAGCAGGTTTGCACAGACAGCTATCTGTACTCAAAGCCATCATCTACAACTGTGGTCACTAAGTAACTGTCTTGAAAGACCTTTATTTTTCTCACTATATCTTTTCCTTTTGTTACTTTACTCTCTAACTCATTCAACCAACAGGTACAAGCAAAATATTGTATAAGTCAGAAAGTCAGCTTTCTTTACCAATTTTTAATCAGTGGAGATATCAAAGTATTTTATAAAAGATGATGATAAAGGGGATGGGAACAGCGGAGTTTAACAAACAGATCAGGCATTTACTACCAGCAAGCTCCATTATGGATTTCTGAGCTTTGTAAGCCAAGCTCCCCCAAGTGTAATTAAATTTTTATTTATAATGGGTCTGTGACTATTAACTTCATGTTGCTGATGCCTGTTTCCTACTCACATGCTCATACACACCAATGTGAAATCACATTCTGTATTTACTACTAAACAGTACATGTTGATGATGATTCCTTTCACTTAGAAATCAAAATTCAACATTAATAAAACTATATTCATAACACAAAAAAGGACATGGCACACAGTGGCTAGGACAGTACACGTGCATGTCAACCGATCGCTTGCCCACAGAATCGATCTTTCACAGCTTTATGTAGCAAAGGACACTACAAATCTAGTCTAGAAGGATGCTACACACAGAATACATTTTTAGTGCTAGCAATACCCAAGATAAATGTAAATGTAAATGTAACTAGGAAAAGGGTCTAAAGTCCACCTAAGGCCAATGTGTTCTTTCGCAGTTGAGCAGTTTGTTCATTCACAAACCTCTCCTCCTGACAGAATTTATCACCTTTGTTTTATCACTAATCCCTCCCCCTGCTCATTTAGGTATAAACCCCTGTATACTTTACACCTTCTTTTAAATGCTTAATACAAGTAACCACAGGAGAATCTCTTCTCCCCTTGAAAAACTGCAAATAAAGATGTCAGCTATTGAGTATATTTGTGGCGTCTCCAGCAGCTGCTGTTAAATACCAGCTGGTCTAGCTGATTAAAATTACCTCCGAGTTGGTATTATAAAGATGCCTGGGCAGCGTTGCTGTATTAATGGATTATTGAGTGAGCGATGAAAACCTTGGCCAGCTGATGCGTTTTATTACAGATAGGCTTTATGATGTGTAATCACTGTAATTTTTACAACTAGAGGAAATATGAAAAAAGGAGTAAAAAATATCCCCATAGAAACAAATTTAACTAGATTATTCCTACCATTCTGTTCCCTGGAAGGAATCAAAGTACATAATTACTGTGTATATACATCCAGGTATGAACCTATACGCACAATTTATCCCTCCATCTATGTGGATATGTTATCATCAATACAGACAAGCGGAGAATGCACATGGACAAATGCAGTATGCGTACAATTTGTATGAATAGATATTTACTATGTTGTTCTCTGCCAAACCATCCAATTGGCTACAATGGGAATCACATGACCTAAAATAGTTTTGAACTGTTCACCAGCTGGGCAATAGCTGAAAATCCATATCTGGCCAACTGGACTGTGGTTTGCAATTTAAGGGACAGGATCATTTCTCTCCCTTTACCATTTCCTTTTAGTTGTTTTCTTATAAGCCAAGGTTTTTATAGAACTCAACCAAATTGTCCCCAGATCCTGTAACTTCCAGCTTATATTCAAATGAAGGTATGGCTCAACTAGTTCTATGGCTGCTACAGGAGCCAGGACCCTACTCTATCAGTTTCCATAGTCCTTCAAATGCACTGTTCTATCGATGGCACTCTCAAGGCTCCTGAATGCTCCCAACTGTTTTAAGTAAAAGCACAAACTCTCAGGAGGCTGCGCCAATTAAAATGGATCAAGTAGGGAATAAAATTCATTCAAATATGTCTCTGGGTGAATTAGTATCTTGTAGGAAAAGACAGCCATCTCAAACTGGATACTTTCGTTTAGGTTAGTAATCCACAGTTTTACTTTAAAGTAATACTTAAGAACATAATGTTTATCATCAAGTAGTATCAAGTGCATTGTTTTGGTTATGCTATATGATACTTAACATCAATTTTTCACACATCCATAATAAAATACATACAGCATGTGACTGAAGAGTAATAAAACTGATTCTTTTTTTTTAAGCAAAGATACCAAAATGTATATGTGAAATTATTCCTTCAGAGCCAGAGCCCTTGGTAGGCTTTTTATATACCTCCCAGAAAGGCTCAGCAGTGTGTTTTGAGGATGAGTTTTATTCATGCAAGTAACTAACACTTTTAATTAGAACCAAATGTGATGAATAACCTGAAGAATGAAGTTAGGCAATACTTGGAGGTCAAATACACTTTTAAAAATTATTTGACTATACATACAGCCATGAAACAGGTTTCTAATGTGGCTCCTACACTAGTAATAAAGACAATTTCAAAAAGAGAAATCCAGACATATTTTGCATAATAATGTTTCATTAAAATAGGTGTATAGCTTATTAAAACAGCCATGCTTTAGGAAGAACCACTATCATTTGAAAAATAAAAACACTGGTATGCTGGTTTTAAAAAACCTAATCATTGTTGGTCAAAACATTTGATCCGATTATTTTTTCATGGAAATAAAGTCATTTGTGTTATTTTCTAAGATGTGCAACTTTGATATTGGACTTCATTTGCCACTTTGTCCAATAATCATAAGGCAACCCATCCATAAAATTTCTGATGGTTGGGGACTGCTGAGCTTCTGCTGAAACAGTGGGGTGAAGGTAGAGGATTCCTCCACTTGCTGATTCAATCTGCAACCCCATCCAAATTCTTTCCATTGGTTCTTATCTAGCTTCTATAGAGGCTACTCCCTGTTCTATTAGTAATTCTCAAATACCCAGTGATGTAACATGGAGCACAATACTTGATATCAGTAGGTGTTTAATAATAAAGTAAATGCTGAATGAATGATGGCTTGAAACAATTCTATTTTTTTTTAAAAACCATTAAACTGAAAAAAATCAATCATCATATACTAATGAAATAAAAGGTATAAACTTAAAAAGCTAAGAGAAAATGACATACACAGCTTAACCAAATTTCCTTAATGCAAAAACTTATAAATCTAGGTGAAGAGACAAACTTCTGACCAACTAAAACAGATTGGGCAGCAAGCAGAAGCAGAGGCCAATCATGTGTGAGTCAGAAGCTGGCTGGAGCACTGAGGGAGCTGTGGGGATGCACCCCTAGCAGTGAAGTGCTGGGCCTGGGTTTGGTGGGCTTATATTCCATTATCTTCAGATCTAATTTCAGAACACAGGGCTTGGGAGGCAAGTGTTAAACCTTTAGCTGTAGAATTGGGACAGGGGAATCAAACCTTGTTTGTTTGTTTGTTTCTTTCGGTACGTGCCCCTAGTGGGAACCGAACCCGGGACTCTCTGGTCCTCAGGGTGATGCTTCAACCGCTGAGCCAAACCAGTCAGGGCCAAACCTTGTTTCTTTAGAGATCCTTAAAACTGCTTTAAATAGGGGGGAGGGGTTGGCTGTGTCAGTAGTGCCTGATACAAAAGAAATAGTTATCTTATAGAAAATCTAGATAAATGGTTTAAATGCATGGCTACCAAACATTAAAAAAAACTTTCTCTGTGTTTCATTCACCTTCCTTCTTTTTCTTTTTCCTGTATAATTGTCCTACCATCAGTAGGATTCACTGTGGGAGGTGGGGATGCAGTGAGGGGTAGACACCAAGGGGATGTGGGAAGGAGGGGTGAAAAAGAATAAGACAGTATGGACAGAAAGAAAGCCAAAGTGGCGATAATCAGTAACTGATCATTCTACCTCATGTTTTACTGTTTTAAAACTGTGTTTTCCGCAAAAGAGTGGGAATGAAGTCAAAGATAAGAGGAAAATGGCATCAAGAGCTAGTCCACCTGGATCTTGCACTGTTGTCCTAAATACCAAGAAGCAGAGGCACCCTCCTGCCTAGAACTGATCACGCTACAGGAACACAGCTACTTACTGATGGGCTGCACCACAGCAAAAGGCATTTGGTATTTGGGGACTCATGATTCCAGAAAGAACCATTTCCCATTAATTTTCCATTTAAAGGAGTAATATTAATCATAATTTTTTTTATTATTTAGAGTTATGAAGTCTTCACTAGAATTTTGTGATCCTTGCTATGATTTATAATTATTTTTTAAAATTTAATGAACACTTAGAAAGTGTTTGCTATGTGCCAGACACTGTTTCAAGTATTTGCAAATAGAAACTCCACGTGGCAACCCTATAAAGGTGGTATTCTTTTTTTTTTTAATCCTCACCCAAGGACATTTTTGCATTTATCTTCAGATAGAGCGGGAGGGAGCGAGAAAGGAAGAGAGAGAAACATCGATGTGAGAGAGACACATTGACTGGTTGCCACCCATGTGACCCCAACCAGGGCCAGGGACACTGCAACTGAGGCACATGCCCTCAGTGGGAACTGAACCCCAGACTCTCTGGTCCGCCAGCTGACGCTCTAACCACTGAGCAAGACTGGCCAGGGCAAAGGTGGTATTCTTAATTTGACTTTAATCCAACTTTTGCAAGCATCCATTGCTATGCAATACCGGCACACAGGTTCTGGGTTGCAATGAAAAGTTCAGCAATTGTAAGAAGGTACAGACAAGATATGTTATAAATATTATATTTCTGAATATTTGTTTCAAATAAAATAAAGACCTTTCCATTATAAATTGGTAATTCAAATGAACTAAACCTGCAATACAAACCAAATATCAACATTATAAAATTCTACCCTTTAAAACACATGTGTATTTCTGTCCCCCCACTGCCCCCACCCCCAATACAGAGTTATCATCTCCATACTTGGGGCCTGGTCAGCTGGAGGAAACAGAGCTCTGCTTCTCTTCAGGGTCACTGCTTTGGCTGAATTCTGACAGTGTCCACAGTGTTGACTGTTTTCACTAGCTCTATTTTTTTCTCTTTCTTTTTCTGATCTTCATCTGATACTTTCAAAGCCGATATATCCACTTACATGCCATTCTGGTAGGAACTAAAAGTATCTCATTGTAGGTTAGATTTAAATTTGTATTGATTGCTTGTAATTTTGACACATTTTCATGTTTGTTTGCCATTTGGATAATTATTGTGACATGTCCAAGCATTTTTATCATTTAAAAATTTTATGGATATCTTTTTATAATTCATTGGTAGAATTATTTATGTGTTCTATATAAAAGACCTATGACAGATATCGTAATAGTTTATCCTGTTGACTTCATTAGGTCAGAGGCTGTCTTTGATAAAAGCTGCACCTATTTAGCATAGGTGTGATCTCTCAGTCTGTAACTCATTCTTTTCTCCCCAGTCCTCATCATTTTTACATTGTTTCTAATACCTCCTAATCAGTATTTATGTCTATTAAAATGATTACCTACTCTAAATTAAGATCTTTTAAAAGGTATAACACATTTTCTCCAAAAATTCCATGTAACACAACACTCAATTTCAATAATACTTTAAATACATTTAAAAATATATATAATTTTTAATGTTTGGGAATAATTTTAAAACTACACATGCCATTTGTAGCTTAAGTCATAATAAGAACCTTCTGAAGGTGATATACTGGTATAAAAATATTATCTATAGCATCATACCAAAATACCTAAATAATAATTAAAGTACAATGAAAATAAAAGCATTATTTTTATCAAAGAAAGCAAATTTTAATGAAAAGTTTTTGAAACAAAAGGTACTTATATAACCCAAACTAGATTAATTACAAACAATATTACTTTTTCTCATTTAAATTCTGGTTCAGATCTACTTAAAAGTAAAAGTAAGAATGTTGACGGGATTAGAAAAACACACCATGAAGAACGCAAACTAGCCAAAAGCAAAAATAAGAAATAAAAAGCAACATGCTCTACCAGTGTTTCATCTGTATCCCTCATTAGTGAAGGAAAATGAAAAAGTTTTCCCTCCAGTTTGTGGTAGAAGAGCTCTTTATTTTTTAATCTTTTAATAGAGTGTAACAAATGATGAATTTTCTTAAATGATTCGACAGCCTTTGTCAATTAGCAACTTATGAGCTTGGAAGAGGGTTTCTTCATTAAGCAAGCTCATCATTTTTCTAACATTTATTTGAGGTTGAAACAAATGGTGGGAAGGAGGGATTCTATCCTGGTATGATGTGTCATATAAAATTATATATAATAAAACACTGTCCTTAAAATAATTTTACAGACTTCTGGTCAAGATGGTGGCTTAGGTAAACGCGGTATCGAGTCCTCCCACAGCCACATCAAAGTTACAACTAAACTGCAGAACAACCATCATTCAAAACCGCCTGAAATCAAGTTGAATGGAAGTCCTACAACTACGGAATTAAAGCAGCAGCCACATCCAGACTGGAAGGAGGGGCGGCGGCGGCGGCTGCAGCTCCACGAAGGGCTGGTCCCACACCCACGTGTGGCGGATAAAAATCAGGAGGCTCCCGCGGCTGGGAAGGTCTTTCCTGAGGACTGAGGGGTCCCCGTCCCACACCAGGTGCCCCGCTCAGGGTTCCAGTGCCAGGAAGAGAATCCCCATCACTTCTGGCTGGAAAAACCAGCTGGAACTGAGGCTCAGGGAAACTGGCGACTGGAGCCCCAGGCAGCTCCCTAAAGGGCCCGCACACAGACTTATCAGACTCTCTCCCTCTAAGCTTGGAGGGGAGGCAGCTCGAGGGGCACCAGAGACATACAGGGAAGAACTGAGATGTTTGGCACTGGAGCGAGGGCTGCAGAGGGGGTTTTCTCGGGGACAAACGTGCTGTCAGAGGCCTTTGTTCCTTTGGTGAACCCTTCCGGGGGCGGCAGACAGTCGCCATATCTGGGACTCCAGCAACCTGGCTCACATTGGTAGCCCCGCCCTGCTGACTCCCTGAGGCCCCGCCCCACCCAACTTTCAGGCCCTCCCAAGCTGTTACCACTTGCTTAACCATAGGATTGGCCTGTCTTGGATCCTGCTGCAGGTTTTCCCTAAATTCTTACAAACGAGCAGCATCCGGTCTCAGCGAGCCCCATACCTCTCATTAAGTAATACACTGAAACAAACACAGGGAGGCAGCCAAAATGAGGAGACAAAGAAATAGGTCCCAAATGAAAGAACAGAACAAAACCCCAACAAAAGAACTAAGCGAAATGGAGATAAGCAACCTAACAGATACTGAGTTCAAAATACTGCTTATAAGGATGCTCAATGAACTTAGTGAGAACCTCAGTGAACTTAGGGAGGGCCTCAAGAGCATAAAAAAGGACCAGTCAGAAATCATGGATACACAGAATTGAAGGAGGCATTAACTGAAGTAAAGAATAATTTACACAGCTTCAATAATAGAGTACGTAAATCCAAGGAGCAAACCATCAATTTGGAATATAAGGAAGCAAAAAATGCCCAATCAGAACAGCAAAAAGAAAAAGGAATCCAAAAAAATGAGGATAGTGTAAGGAGCCTCTGGGACAACTTCAAGCGTGCCAACGTTCGCATCTTGGGGGTGCCAGAAGGAGAAGAGCGAGAACAAGAAATCGAAAGCCTGTTTGAAACAATAATGGCAGAAAACTTTCCTAACTTGGTGAAGGAAACAGACATACAAGTCCAGGAAGCACAGAGAGTCCCAAACAAGATGAACCCCAAGAGGCCCACACCAAGACACATCATCATCAAAATGCAAAAGGTTCAAGACAAAGAGAGAATCTTAAAAGCAGCAAGAGAAAGGCAGCTAGTTACCTACAAGGGAGTTCCCATTAGGCTGTCACCTGATTTCTCAAAAGAAACTTTGCAGGCCAGAAGGGAGTGGCAAGAAATATTCAGAGTGATGAAAAGCAAGAACCTACAACCAAGATTACTCTATCCTGCAAAGCTGTCATTTAGAATCGATGGCATATAAAAACTTTCCCAGACAAGAAAAAGTTAAAGGAGTTCATCACTACCAAACCGTTATTATATGAAATGATGAAGGGTCTTTTTGAAGAAAAAGATAAAATGTATGAACAAACAAAATGGCAATGAATACAGATCTATCAACAATGGAATCTACAGACAAAATGATCAGGTAGAACAGAAACATTCTCATAGATACAGAGAACATTTTGTTGGTTGCCATTTGGGAAGGGGGTTGGGGAAATGGGTGAAAAAGGTGAAGGGATTAAGAAGTACAAATTCATTTCTAGACTGACGAACCTCAAAGGGAAAGGGGTTGGGGGTGGGTGGGAAGAAATAAACCAAAGAACTTATATGCATAACCAGTGGACACAGACAATAGTGTGGGAAAAGGTGGGAGGAGGGCGGGAGTGGGGAGGAGGGGGTCAATGGGGGAAAAATGTGGAACATCTGTAATACATTTTACATCCAATAATAAAGATTTAAAAAAATAAAAAATAAAAAAATAATCTTACAAAAGTCAGAAAAATAGCTTAGAATTGTCATGCAAAATGCAAGTTGGTGATCTCAAATGTCTTAAAAGCTAGTTAAGAGACTTTTTTCTAGAAAACTTGGTGTTTACAGACCTCTGTTTGAAGTACTAATAGTTCCCATAAAAAGTTTTATATCTATTGAGTAGAGTCTCCAGAGGTCAAAAAATAAGGGTGGAAACTTTAGTCTAGTCAGAGACCTATCAAACACACATACTTTAATCACTGATGTAAGTTATTCAAATTAATTACAAGGTATACTTAATGATGGACTATGACATCATACATGTATTACCTGTAGTATCATATACACATCAACAGGAAAGAGCTCATTATGGCAATTAGCTGTACATATTCAAATTGCCTCTGGCTTACTTGGTTATGGAAAGAATTGGAGAGTAGAAAAATAACCAGAGACCCATGAAATAAAGAAGCCAAGAATAAGAATGAGGGAGAGAAACTGAATGTGAGAGAAGATTAATAATCACATTAACTATTATTTGCCAGTAAGTCCTGACTAATTCTTCACGCTTTAGAACCCAGTTTGATTTGCAGATAAAAATTATTCCCCGTCCAATTTAAATGCATTCTGCTGCTAATAGACTCAAACACAATATTGGATTGACAGTTATATCTTTCTGTTCTTAAACCAGAGAGCTTGCCCCATTGTGGTTTAAAAACCGCTCTAGGAGATGCAAATTAAAACAACAATGAGGTATCACCTCACACCTGTCAGAATGGTCGCCATCAACAAATCATCAAACAACAAGTGTTGGAGAGGGTGTGGAGAAAAGGGGACTCTAATACACTGCTGGTGGGAATGCAGACTGGTGCAGCCACTATGGAAAACAATATGGTTTTACCTCAAAGAATTAAAAATTGAACTTCCATTTGACCCAGTGATCCTGCTTCTAGGAATATACACTAAGAAGCCTGAAACATCAATCAGAAAGAATATATGTACCCCCATGTTTGTAGCAGCACTATTTACAATAGCTAAGATCTGGAAACAGCCCAAGTGTCCATCAGTAGACGAATGGATAAAAAAGCAGTGGTACATATATACAATGGAGTACTATGCAGTGGGAAGAAAGAAAGATCTCTTATCCTTTGAGACGACATGGAGGGACCTGGAAAGTATTATCCTAAGTGAAATAAGCCAAGCAGAAAAAGACAAATACCAAATGATCTCACTTATATACAGAATATAATGAACATAATAGTCTGAGGAATACGGTAGACCCAGAAACATGGAAGTAGGGCACAGACTGACATCCCTCAGAAGAGGGGGTGGGGGGATGGGAGGAGCTAAACCACAGAACTTATATGCATGTATGCATAACCAGTAGACATGGACAACAAAGCCGGGGACGGGGCGGGGTGGGGTGAGGAGGAAGATGCCAATGGGGTAAAAAAGGAGAAACATCTGTAACAAAAAAATAAAAAAAATAGCTCTGGCCATTTATCTCCGGTGAAGTTTTCTTTTTTATAATCCTTGTTAGATGACATTTTATATATGTAAAGTTTTGGGGTAATATTTCTTTTTCTTGTACAGTTAGATTCAGTAAAAGACATCACAATAATTGTAAAGTCACTGTTTTACCAGACTTTCTTTAGGGAATGTTGGTATGACTGAAGTTGATTCCTTGGTCTGGTTAGCGAGTTTAAGACTGGGGTTGGTGCCCGGTTGGTGAGGCTCAGTGGTTGAGTGTCAACCCACAGACCAAGAAGTCATTGATTCGATTCCTAGTCACGGCACATGCCCAAGTTGTGGGCCTGATTCCCAGTGGGGGGCATGCAGGAGGCAGCCAATCAGTGTTCTCTCTCATTGATGTTTCTATCTCTCTCTCTCTCTCTGAAATCAATAAAGAAAAATTATGTATATAAAAAGACCGGGGTTGGCAAATTGTTGTACTGTTTTAAGACACAGCACTAAAATATAAGGATGGCTGTTAGTACCTGGAATGTATAGGTATGTGTATGTGTGTGGGGGAGGGAGGGGTTATGTTCTATTATAAAATATTCTGGTCTAGCAGTCTTCAACACATCAATATTTCTCAGGTGTGTAGTATGTTTTCTGTTTCAAGCACCTCGAATCTTTTTTATCCTCACCCAAGGACATTTTTTCCATTTTTTGTTCAGGTAGAGTGGGAGGGAGAGAGAGGAAGAGAGAAAGAGAGAAACATCGATGTGAAAGGGACACATCGAGTGGCTGCCACCATCACGACCAACCAGGGCCAGGGACAAACTGCAACCGAGGTACGTGCCCTTAACGGGAATAAGGGAACCGAACCCGGGTCTCTCTGGGCCGCAGGCCGACACTCTAACCACTGAGCCAAACCGGCCAGGGCAGCACCTCGATTCTTAATCAGAAATACAAACTTCAAAACTGTGATTTAATCATACTTGCAGGAAGGTTAGAAAACATATTACACATATTGATCCTTAACAAATAAACTATTTTAATAAATAAATGTAATTTAATAAATGAGGTCTTAGTTGCAGAATTAAAACATTTAGGATAAAAACATATATGCCACATATTTTGGAAGCATTTTAATGTTCATTGTAAATGCTTCTTGCAAGAAGCTAAATATTTAGGAAGCATTTAAAGCTATTAAAATATATTAAATGAAAATGCCATTTTTTTTTTTTATTGCTTTCACTAGTATATTTACTAGGGTCTAAAACACCAGTGGAAGAAGCCATTTAATTGGAAGAAATTTCAAACTATGGGAAGAATCTTAGAAAGCAGCAGCAGCCCGGCCAGTGTAGCTCAGCTGTTGAGCGTCAACCCATGCACCAAGAGGTCGCTGGTCAATTCCAGGTCAGAGCACATCCCCAGTAGGGGGCATGCAGGAGACAGCCAATGGGTGTTTTCTCTCATCAATGTTTCTTTCTCTCTCTCCCTCTCCTTCCTCTTTCTCTAAAATCAATAAAGGAAAAAAAGAGAAAGAAGAAAAAAGTTCCAGTCTACGTAAATATTACATTTTTATATTTCATATAAAAACACATATAATCTTTGCCTAGTGTGGCTCAGTTGGCTGGGTGTCATTCCATGCACAGAAAGGTTGCTGGTTTGATTCCTAGTCAGGGCACATGCCTGGGTTGCAGGCCTGATCCCTGGTAGGTGGTGTGCAGGAGTCAGCCGATTAATGTTTTGCTCTCCCATGGATGTTTCTCTCTCTCTCCCTTCCCATCTCTCTAAAAATCAATTTAAAAAATCTTAAAAAAAAAACCCATAATTTTTAAAACTAGGAAAATAGATGTGCTTTTTTTCTTTGTTGTTTTTTTTTTTTTATCCTTACCCAAGGACATTTTTATGTTTATCTACAGATAGAGTAGGAGGGAGAGAGGGAGGAAGAGAGAGAGAAACATCAATGTGAGAGAGACACCGACTGGTTGCCACCCACACAACCCCAACAGGGCCAGGGACAAACTGCCACAAGGTACGTGCCCTTAGCGGGTACCGAACCGGGGTCTCTCTGGGCTGTGGGCCAATGCCCCAACTACTGAGACAAACAGACCAGGGCAGATGTGGGTTTTTTTTTTCTTTATTGAGCCACACCGGTTGGGCAATAAGTGATTTTTTATAAACACTTTGTTGAAAATATTACAGATGTTCCCCTTTTCCCCCTCACTGACCCCTTTCTACCCTGCTCCTACCCACCTCAGGCTTTCACCACACTATTATATTTCTTCCTGGTTTTTCACTTAGAACATATAAGCATCATGTTTTAGGATTACATAGTCCACATGTACATTACTTAAACTATAGCATTATATTTTATCAAATGAATTTATTTACTCTATTATTTCCTTTATTATTAAAAATGTATTAGTTCCCATTTCATATCACAAATAACATTATGATAAAATCTTTAAAGACAGCCTCTGTTCCCTGCTTCCCTCTAAGATGTGTCTATATGCTTAAATATGAAACTATGAGTCAAAGAGCAGAACTTTATCAGGCATTTGACTCACTTTCCCAGTTGTCTCCCAAACTGATTATATCACAATTGGCATAATTTTCTCCCATCTTTTACAATCTAAATAAAAATTATATTGTTATTTAATTTGTAATTCTTTTAATATTTGAATATTTGAAACCTTTCACCATATTTGGGGAGGGGGGGCAGGACAAAAGTAGATATACAGTTGTTCATATAAAAAATAATATAACAATTAGCGCCCTGGCCAGTTTGGCTCAGCAGTTAGAGCGTCGGCCTGCAGTCCAGAGAGACCCGGGTTCAGTTCCTGCTAAGGGCATGTACCTCAGTTGCAGTTTGTCCCTGGCCCTGGTTGGTCGTGCGGGTGGCAGCCACTCGTTTGTCTCTCTCTCTTTTCCTCTCCCTCCCACTCTATCTGAACAAAAAGTGGAAAAATGTCCTAGGGTGAGGATAAAAAATAATAATAATAATAAAACAATTAGTAATAATACAAGAATAAACTGTTTCACGTACTCACAACTAGAAACCTACTTTTGCTCACCCTGTATTGTCAGTTATTATTTCACCATGCATTTTAGTTCACTTTATTTTTCTACTTTATATAGTTAAGTGGTTTCTTGTTAGTTTTAAGGGTTTATTACATATAAAAAATAAAAATTTTCTTTATGTAAGTTGCAAAAAAAATTTTTTTTTTTTTTTTTTTTTTCCACATCTTTATTGTTGGATGTAAAATGCATTACAGATGTTCCACATTTTTCCCCCATTAACCCCCTCCTCCCCACTCCCGCCCCCCTCCCACCTTTTCCCAAACTATTGTCCGTGTCCATTGGTTATGCATATAAGTTCTTTGGTTTATTTCTTCCCACCCCCCCAACCCCTTTCCCTTTGAGATTTGTCAGTCTAGCAATGAATTTGTGCTTCTTAATCCCTTCACCTTTTTCACCCATTCCCCCAACCCCTTTCCCAACTGGCAACCAACAAAATGTTCTCTGTATCTATGAGAATGTTCCTGTTCTTCCTGTTCATTTTGTTTGTAGATTCCATTGTTGATAGATATGTATTCATTGCCATTTTGTTTGTTCATACATTTTATCTTTTTCTTCAAAAAGACCCTTCATCATTTCATATAATAACGGTTTGGTAGTGATGAACTCCTTTAACTTTTTCTTGTCTGGGAAAGTTTTTATATGTCCATCGATTCTAAATGACAGCTTTGCAGGATAGAGTAATTTTGGTTGTAGGTTCTTGGTTTTCATCACTCTGAATATTTCTTGCCACTCCCTTCTGGCCTGCAAAGTTTCTTTTGAGAAATCAGCTGACAGCCTAATGGGAACTCCCTTGTAGGTAACTAGCTGCCTTTCTCTTGCTGCTTTTAGGATTCTCTCTTTGTCTTGAACCTTTTGCATTTTGATGATGATGTGTCTTGGTGTGGGCCTCTTGGGGTTCATCTTGTTTGGGACTCTCTGTGCTTCCTGGACTTGTATGTCTGTTTCCTTCACCAAGTTAGGAAAGTTTTCTGCCATTATTGTTTCAAACAGGTTTTCAATTTCTTGTTCTCTCTCTTCTCCTTCCGGCACCCCCAAGATGCGAATGTTGGCACGCTTGAAGTTGTCCCAGAGGCTCCTTACACTATCCTCATTTTTTTGGATTCTTTTTTCTTTTTGCTGTTCTGGTTGGGCGTTTTTTGCTTCCTTATATTCCAAATCGATGGTTTGCTCCTTGGATTTACGTACTCTATTATTGAAGCTATATAAATTATTCTTTATTTCAGTTAAAGCCTCCTTCGTTTCTAACTGTGCAGCGATCGTTTCTGACTGGTACTTTTTTATGCTCTTGAGGCCCTCACTGAGTTCATTGAGCATCCTTATAAGCAGTATTTTGAACTCAGCATCTGTTAGGTTGCTTATCTCCATTTCGCTTAGTTCTTTTCTTGGGGTTTTGTTCTGTTCTTTCATTTGGGACCTGTTTCTTTGTCTCCTCATTTTGGCTGCCTCTCTGTGTTTGTTTCTGTGTATTACTTAATGAGAGGTATGGGGCTCGCTGAGACCCGATGCTGCTTGTTTGAAAGAATTTAGGAAAAACCTGAAGCAGGATCCAAGACAGGCCAATCCTATGGTTAAGCAAGTAGCAACAGCTTAGGTGGGCTTGAAAGTTGTGTGGGGCGGGGTGGGGCGGGGCCTCAGGGAGTCAGCAGGGTGGGGCTACCAGTGTGAGCCAGGTTGCTGGAGTCCCAGATATGGCTTCTGTCTGCCGCTCCAGGGAAGGGCTCACCAAAGGAACAAAGGCCTCTTACAGCACGTTTGTCCCCGAGAAAGCCCCCTCTCCAGCCCTCGCTCCAGTGCCAAACAGCTCAGTTCTTTCCTGTATGTCTCTGGTGCCCCTCGAGCTGCCTCCCCTCCGAGCTTAGAGGGAGAGAGTCCGATAAGTCCGTGCGCGGGCCCTTTAGGGAGCTGCCTGTGGCTCCAGCCAGGTCAGCTTCCCTGAGCCTCAGTTTCTGCTGGTTTTTCCAGCCAGAAGTTATGGGGACTTCTCTTCCTGGCACTGGAAACCTGAGCGGGGCACCTGGTGTGGGACGGGGACCCCTCAGTCCTCAGGAAGGACCTTCCCAGCCACGGGAGCCTCCTGATTTTTATCCGCCACACTTGGGTGTGGGACCAGCCCGTCGCGCCGCCGCGCCACTGCCGCCACCCCTAGAGCCGCCGCCCCTCCTACCGGTCTGGATGTAGCTGCTTTTTTTGTTTTTAATTACGTAGTTGTAGGACTTCCATTCAGCTTGATTTCAGGCGGTTTTGGATGATGGTTGTTCTATAGTTTTGTTGTAACTTGGATGTGGTTGTGGCAGAACGCGATACTGCGTTTCCCTACGCCGCCATCTTGACCGGAACCCAAAAAAAATTTTTTTTAAACCAGTTTGTTTTTGCACTGAATTATGTTGGAATAAAATTTGGGGGTAGTCAAATTTTAAACTTATCCTAAAAAATATCTTTCACTGCTATTTTTCTTACAACGTCCATGATCATTGGAAGATGTTACATATTCATATATTTTTCTACTATTTAGAATTTTAACTTTTTAAAATTTTATTTTCAATTACAGTTGACATTTAGTATTATATTAGTTTCAGGTGTACAGCATAGTTGTTAGACAATTATATATTTTATTAATTGATTCTCCTGATAATTCAAGTACCAGGCACCATACATAGTTATTGTTAATTTTTAAAATACATACGAGTTGATATTCCTCAAAATAGAAAAATTTCCAGCAATGATATTTTGAATGATCAGTTCCTTATATAATAGGTTTCTGATCTGTCTTTCCTTTGTTCTTACCTCCCTGTCATTCATCCACCCATTCAAACATATTTAGTTACTGAATGTTTACCATGTTCCAAGTTCTGTTAAGGAGGCATCTGGGCTATATTAATGAACAAGACAGACAAACTCTTTCAATGTTTTTGTTTCAAAGTATATATTTTTTATATTACTATTGCCATTTCTGTATTCCTTTAATCAAACCATATCAATTTATTTTAGGTGTCTGTTTTAAGTAGCACAGAGTTGGATTTTGTTTATAAAGCCAATTGCTTAAAGCATTTATGCATAGAGCTATAACTAATGCTTGACAGTATTATTTGTCATCTTGTTTTATGCTTCCTTTGTAAGCCCTCTTGTTTCTTTTGTTGTTGTTGTTATTATTATTTAGTGAGTCTTATGAGTCAGGCACATAAAAGTTAATAACAATAAACATTTTATTGAGTGTTTACTATACATGATTTTTTCCCTTTCATTTAATTCTCATAATTCTATTGCATAGATACTCTTTTACAGGAAATTTATAAACCAGAAAATTCTTTAGTGACTAGAAACATCAACAAAATACTATATTTTATTTCCTCCATGTGTGCTGATAAATTATGTACTTTTATACTTCTTTCCCACTAGAGTATTTCACTAGATTTAAATAGATCAAATATCCAAATAATGTTCTATATTATTTTTACTGCTCCTCAGATTATTATTTTGAAAACTGCATTCAGTTGTATACACCTGACCATGTCTTACTGGTCGTATTGCTTTCCAGCAGTCCTTTAAGATCTACTTTTCCCTTACTTGAGTTATTTTTTTTTTTATTTTTTTATTTTTTATCCTCACCCAAGGACACTTTTCCATTTTTTGTACAGATAGAGTGGGAGGGAGAGAGAGGAAGAGACAGAGAGAGAGAAACATCGATGCAAAAGGGACACATCGAGTGGCTGCCACCGCACGACCTACCAGGGCCGGGGACAAACCGCAAAGTACGTGCCCTTAGCGGAACCGAACCCGGGTCTCTCCGGACCGCAGGCCGAAGCTCTAACCGCTGAGCCAAACCGGCCAGGGCTTACTTGAATTATTTTTATTCACCTTTCAGTGATAGTGTATTTTTACCCAGAAAGGCATGTGGGCGGTACCTTTAATAAACTTGTGCATGTGTGACTGGGTACAACTTTTCCTTCTTTGCTTTTGTCTATCTTAAAATTCATGATTACTTTGTTAGTACAGATTCTGCTTCTTCTATTTCATCAATTAACTCTCTTTGCAGGTCAAGTTTAAGATTAAGGTAACAGGACCACCCTTACCCCTCCTATCCATTTCCTTATTTTTCTATCTAGCAGCCTGATCTAAATAAGGTGAATACAGCAGGTCCTTGAATAATGTCATTTCATTGTATTATTGATGAGAGAAGGAAAAAAAGAAAAAAAGACATTCCTGGCCAAGGCCACTATCTGTGTAAAGTAGGCATGTTCTCTGCATGTCTGTGTGGGTTTCATCTGGGTACTACTCTGGTTTTCTCCCACATCCCAATGACGGGCACCTTAGGTAAACTGGCATGTCTAAACCGTACCAGTCTAAGTGTGGGTGGGTGTGAGAGTGGACCTTGGATGAAAGGGTATTCAGTACAGGGTTGTTACTAACTAGTGCCCTGAGCTGCTGGGGTAGGCTCCGGCCACCTGTGACCTTGAACTGGAATGAGAGGGTTGAAAAATAATGATCTTACTTGCTTTTATTAATCTTTCTTAAAATAATGCACAGCTCACATTTACCTAAATGTTTAATATTAGAAGTGTTTTGGGTCTTTATTTAGAACTTAGGTGACCAGAAATATGCCACAGGAACTTATGTTTATATTAATTAGACTGTGGTAATACTGGTTTTGTTATACATCATTTTGCTTAAAGCTGCACTTTCTAAGAATCTACTGACAACATTAAGTGAGGACTTACTCATTGGACCTGGACAAGAAAATTTAAGCCTCGGGAGACAGCTTATTATTTTAACTATACTTTTTCTGCTGGTACCTGTATGTGGAAGATCCTAAGCTCTTTTTGTCTTAATCCTTGGCATGGCTATGGGCCTTGGGCTCTCCTGTGCCCTTGATTTCCTTTTTCCTTCCTAGGAGGCTAGATTCTGCTCACTAACAAGACTCCTCTGATTCCAGGCCTTGTACCTGCCTGGTCTTAGTTGCTAATCTGGTCACCCTGAGTTTGGCTCATGATCTAACCTGACACACAATCCCCGTGGGTACCTTAGCTTTCCACCATACTCAGAGACTGAAGCAAATCAGAGTGTGAATGTAGGCTCAAGAGTTCAAAGCCTAGCTCAGCTTCTTGGTATTTGGTTGATCTAAATAAGCCTTTGTAAACTCTAATTTCCTCATCTAAAAAAATGGGGCTAGTAACAGTACCTATCTCAATGTGCTGTGAGGATAAATAAGATAATCTATGTAAAGCCATCAGTATGATCTAGCCCACAGAAAACACTAAAAATATATTAACATTTATTAATTATTTCAAGTAATTTATTCTTCTTACCCATAATTCTTAATTACAATAATTCTTCACATAGAAGGGGAAATACTCAGCTTTTTTGAAAGGAGTAATTCTGGGGAATACCCAGTGGTATATGGCAAGTATCTTTAGATCTTCATCTTCCAGTCCCTCATTTTGGTATTTACATTTACTGTGTAAGTTAAAACTCAATGAAAAGAAAAGAATATTTCACTTACTAACTATGCTTAGATTAGAAAGTTTTTTGCTTAAGCTGTTGAGAGAGAGAATTTTTAAGGTGGGTAATTATACACTTTAATGACTGAGTTATATTTTTTTCCATATGTTTATATTTCAAATATAGTTTAAAAAAAAACTTAGTAGACATACATAATTACACTGTGATATGTGTTAGAACAAATACTGTGATATAAATATTTTAAAATTATATTACAAAATTAAGCAGATTATTTATCAATAACCAAGAACCTCCCCAATTAAATTATTATAAACCACCACAGTAAAACCACTTCTAATCCAGAAAATAGAAAATAAGGGAAATGGAAGATGTATAATAAACATTTGGGAAATATGGAATTTGTCCCATGAGTGTCGTAAAGAGCTCATAATTTACGAATGTCAAAGCCCAAGTGTGCTATGAGGGTCTTTCTTCAAAAGTGACATTAATTGCATATCCCACAGATGCTTATTATGTATTCTATTTATATCAAAGTATAAAATGTAGTTCAAAATATACAGATTCAATATATTTAAGGTGATAACAAAGCAGTTACTCTGGCCTGACAAAAAAATGTTATTTTTAAACTTCAATTTTTGGTCTCTTTAGAAATAGTATTAAGTGAAAACAGTATTGAAGCTTTATATTGAAAATGCTATGATTGAGACTCTTTTGAATTCACACCAAGTATGTACTCACGGATGGAACTGTAACACATAGATTTTAGAGGCTTTTGCACAAAAATAATTCCAAACTGATGAAGTCAAAGGCAATTCTTATTCTCACAGTAAAAACAAAGATTAAAAAAAAACCAACTCTTAAAAATTACCTAGAAAAGATGGCAATAATGTACTCAATGTTTTATTTTGGAAACTGGTCAATGTGCACTGATAGCCCCCACAGAACTTAAGGTAAATGAAAAATACAGTGTAAATTATATTTTGGAAATATTTTTTTTACTATCACAAAGAAGTGAACATTTAATTTCAAAATAACTTTGTTTAACCTAAATAGTAAGTTGACTTAACATTTACTAACCAGAAAAACCAGCTACTATTATCCAGGGGTTGAAGCACTTACACACATAAAATAATAGCATTAATAAGCAAGTTATTGTATAATATTCAAGATCATGGGTACTTATTCTGATATTTTAAGATAAATATCATCAATGTATTTAAAATTAAGATAAGCTAATTTGGAATAGCTTTAACCAATGCTCGTACAATTAATATTTTTAACTGTTTATTAATTCTAATTTTGTTAAATTTATTGACAAAATGCAACAAATAAGATAACATATGGCACATCTGCCACATCAGGAGACTTTCACATATATTCTTACAAAAGTAGCGCTTTTTTTTTTGTAAAAATGGACTAAATTGTAAAACTTTTTTCTAAATGGTAATTATGATCACATTAGAAAGCAGATTTCAATAAATTTTAATGTACCACGCAACTGCTAAAGACTGACTGAAATTAGAAACCCAGACTCAATATGAATATAATTTCATTTTGCTAACACATTTCCTACCATGTAAACACTTATTTATGATTTAATCCCCTTTCTATACAAATTTTTGGTATTGATAATATTTTTCCATTGATGCATTCATTGACATTTTTATCAATTTTGTTAGAACATTTTAGTATATAAGGAAATATTTTTGTTTTAAAATTAAAATTCTATAAAAACAGTTGGCATGCAAAAGCACATTTTATTTTCTATTTACTGAATTTACTGGGGTGACATTGGTCAATAAAATTATAAAGGCTTCAGGTGTACAATTCTATAATACATCATCTGTATATTGTATTGTTTGTTCATCATCACAAGTAAACTCTCCTTTCATCACTGTTTATCTCCCTATACTCTCTTCTACCCCTCCCCCCACCCCCTTTCCCTCTCCTCTGGTAATCACCATACTGTTGTTGTCTATATGGGTGAGTTTTTTGTTTTTGCTTAATTCCTTCACCTAGATAATACATTTATGGATTCTTATGTCACACTGAGGAAGAGTAGGTTTTATTAACTGAAAATTGATTACTTTAGATTTGTCCACTTGATAATTTACTCAAACTGTAATTAATTATTTTTAAGTATTAATATCAAATATGAGCCTAAATTATCAGCTTTCTTCCAACAGGAAGATAGCAGCATGAATAATTATTTAGATTAACATTACTTGTATGATATAGAATAAAACAAAATATTTCAATTCATTCCCATGAGATACAAACCTACAATATTTATTGGGTTCACAGACATAAAGTAATTGTGCCAAATTGCTATGATTTGTTTCTAAAAGTTTACTCTCAACTTCTCTATACTATCTCTGCAGAAGCACTGGTCTGAAGGATAGCTCTTATGTTTCCATTTAAAAGAGGCCCATCTGCTTTAGTGAAGAACAGAGAGAAAGCCAAAGCCCGAGCAAGGCATTCATGACTCACAGGTCATCACATCAACAGAGCCATGACATCTTAAGTAATGATAACAAAAGCATTGCCAAACATATATTTAATGTTTATTACATACTGAGCATTATGATTTTTGTCCATTACGATTCAATTCTCATAGGCACCCTATGAAATAGATATCATTATTTTTAATCTCCATTTTACAAATGAAGAAAACAAGGCTCAAAGTGGGTAAACAGGTCTATTTTATTTCAAAGCTTGTGCTTCTAACTGCTATTCTGTACAGTACTAATATTATTCTTTGGCCCCAAGGATTAAGGATTATAACAATCATCAATAGGAAATATACAGATGAATAGTATAACTTAAGGTGGCATAAAGAAATAGGAAAATAAAAATCTCATTGGCCTTTCATGTGCCCCACAAATGTAAGTAATAAAATCAAATTTAGTAAGTGAAATAAGTAAATAAAATCTTTGTGCTATACAATGTAGTACAGACCAATTAAGAGATTGAGTGACTTCTTCAAAGATAAAAAAAAATATAAAAGACATTTTTTTAGATAATGCAGATGAGATCTTATACAAAAATACTGGGATAAATAAGTCAGCTATGGTTACTGCAAGCCCTGGTATTGTTAGTACCACTAAAAACCAAAGTTGAAAGGATCACGGAATTTTTACTAGAAAGGTACTGGTTGGATGTCAGAGAAGCTCTATGAGTCACTATGAGGAAGAGAAAGCTGATGGAAACTAACATCTGAAAAAGAAACTGGAACACAATGGTTATAAATCATTGTACCCACGTCCATTCCACCACCATTGCAATGTAAAGCACTAGCTCAAACTAAAAGGTAACAGACACTAAAGCATTTCAAAGACGTGCTAAACACGTCTAATGTTAATTTCTTTGCCCAATATTTAAGATAAATTTCTAGACTTCAGCAAACAATTTTTGAGGGTGTAAAGTGGGCTTCAGTATTTGAATAAACCAACTTTTTGAGTGTGCCCTAATCTTACCACTAGCTATTTTAAAATAAACCTGTGTGTCTATAAACACACAAATATTAGCTAGATTTATATGTATAAATAACAATTCATTAATAACCTGCAGTTCTGCCAAAGACCCATATTACCCACAACTTTCTTCTTTTGAATGGGAATGACGGAGCCACTCTCAATGATGAAGTCAAGCTTAAGTCACAGAAATGAAAGCAAGCATCATTGAAAACAGGAAAGCAGATGTCTTCAGTTATAGTTTAGGAGTTCCAAAGAAAGACAGCTGAATTATTATTAGTGAAAGAGTCTGTGTAACAGAACATAAAGAAAACACTCATTGGTATTCTTTACTTTAGACTAAATAAATTGGTCCTAAACCTTTGACTTGTTTGAGATTCTTTGTAACTCAAATAATGAATTCATATTTACTGAGCATCTATTATTTACATCTCGATAATATCTTTTCAATTTTCCATGTTCGACCTAATTGAGAAATGGAATTTGCAGGAAATATCTACCAAGGAACTGCCTAACAGTTCATAGATATATACGTTCTAGTGTTTCAATATAAAAGATCCTTTTGTTGTCTGTAGTACTAATTCATATTTATGAAAACTGCTATCTCTGTAATCTTCTTACTTACCTTATAAGCTATTGAATGAATACATACAAATATACACACACATCCAAGGAGTAAATGCTTCCCTATTTTTCTGCTATAGCAAGTTGCAGGGTTATGTGGCTGAAGATTAAGATATTATGTTCACTGTGAGGGACATTGATCTTACTTTTCAAAATGCACTTCTAAGGTTAGAACAGAAGACCACACAATAAAATGGAAAGATTATAGGATTGTTCAGGTTCAGGGCTGGCTCCACATGTGTATCACCTGTGTGGCCCCATACTTCTTAAAATGCTTGGTTTAATGATCTGCTGCTGTTACCATCTTAAAATTCTTATTAATTTATTTAAAGAGGCCATCCACTTTTATTTTGCACTAAACTCTGCAGATTATGGAGCCAATCCTGCTTGGATTTGAATTATAACTTCACTATGTAATAGGTGCAAACCTTAGTTTCTTCCTCTGTAACAAAAGAGTGACGCTCAATTAACAGGGTTGCTGGAAGTATTAGATGAAATATCATATGTGAAAGCTATGAGCACAGAGCCTGGCACACAGGACAGAAGAGAGATCCAAAATGAAATGGAGCTGAAACAGTTCTTGCTCTTACTCCTATAAATCTACACATACAAAAATCATCATAAACCATATTAGGTAAAGCTGAAATTTAAACTTTAATACTTACAACCCATATATCTGTGGTGCAATTTCTAGTCTGTTCAAGTGCATGTAAAGCTCAATATCATGCTTCTTCAGAAGATGATCCTGGATCTGATTGACTTTAGTAACAATAGCAATCGTTGGCCCTAAGTCCTGTGGTCGAGCAAAGGGGATGGGAGTCAACAGTGTTTCTTTCCCCTAAAAACAGGAAAAATGGAACATGTGTTATATTTCAATATAAAATTAACATATAAAAGGACATAATTCCTGAATACATTTATCAATGGGAGTTTAAATAAGAACTAGTTTAAATAACAACTAATAATCACCTTATGGCAAATGTTCAGACAGGGTTTCTAACAACCACATGGAAAACAACTAGCCTTCTTCTAAGGGTTTGAATACACATACTTCCATAGAGATACAATCACTAGCTTCAGAGAGAAGTATCCTAAATTAACCTGTTTAAAAATGTTTAACTTAATGAAATCATATAATCTATTTCTAGTTTGAATAGAATATATTGTCATTAAATCTATAGCATATGTATATAGTCCATTTATAAAAAGCTTAATAGAGACTCATCTGTAGTCTAGAAATCCTGATGACTTCTTATCATATAAAGAATGTGTTTGCATTTAACAAATATAATGATCAAACGGGACAGCCACAACGACCAATACAACTAGAAAAATTTTCTAACCATTTATTAAGCAGTAAATGTGTTCTGCAGAGCAGAGCCAGTCTACAAACTGTTATGAAAATGCAATGAGATAATGACTTTATGCTACTATGTAAACCAATGCACTGCTTTCTTCAAGAAAATCTTATGAAAAGTTATGTCTCCTGAAATAGGCAGCATGTGATATAATCAGATTTTCAAAGGAACTAGAAGAGCTGAATAAGAAAGTGGTATATTAATTTATCAAACTTCTTTTTAAAAAGGTGAACCAGAAAATAGAATAAAAAGGGGAGGATGAAATAGGGATTCATTAGACATGCTTTTCAGGAATATTTTATTCACTGATATATGCAAGTAATTCATAGGAATGTTCAAATGTTTAGAGGTCACAACATCTATGTGTTCATTGATAAAATGAATGCCTTTCTTTGTGTTATCTTAGCCATTTCATGAACTTGACTTGGTGATATCAACATGAGTAGGTAAAACTAAAAAATGGGAACTCTCACATTTTTATCAGTTTCTCAGACATGGTGAATCAGTTATAAAATACAAAATGATCACCGCATAAAATAATCATGATGCCTACTTTAAATATATTCAAATACTCTCTGCTCAAAATTCTGATATTCACATAAGTCTATGACTTCATCAAATCACTTGCCAAGAATATAAAGTTATTGTTCCAAAGCGTATGTAGTTCATCATATAGTGACAGCAAGTTTCTGCTCTAATAACCCTTATAGAAGGTAACATGTTCATATTCTGCTGAAGAAAGACTTTATCATCGAGGCTAGGGGTTGACAAACTTTCTCTGTAAAGAGCCAGACAGTAAATATTTCAGGCTTGACAGGTCATACAGTCTGTGTTGTAACAATTCAACTCTGCTATGGTAATGAGCAATTGGCCACAGACAATAAGTAAACAGATAAACATGGCTGTATTCCAATAAAACTTCTTCTATGGGCATAGAAATTGAATTCCATATTATTTTCATATGTCACAAAATATTAATTTTCTTTTCATATTTTTTCTTTTCATATTTTTTCAACCATTTAATAAGTGAAAGCCATTTTAAGTCACAAGCTTCACAAAAACAGATGGCAGGCCAAATTGGCTTGCAGGCAGTAGTTTGCCCTGACCTAAACCAAAGGCACAAAAAGCATTAGTTCTCAGTTCATTTTCTGAGATGGAATGAAGTGACTAATACATGCTTTCTAACCAGAATGTAATAAATTACACCAATATAAAATAAATTTGTTGTATAGAAAATAATATGCCACAAACTCTTAGCATACCATGTCAGAATAATTTATAATATCTCCAATATGGCATAATAAAAATAAAAATACCATAGTGACCTCTAAGTAAGCATATGTTTGTTTACAATGACAGATAATTTAGTAATTTCACTCCTAGAGATAGGCCAAAAGAACTAAAAATATATGTTTACACAAAAGTTTGTACATAATGTGCACAGCAAGCAAAAACTGAAACAAACCCAAGTGTCTATCAACTGATTTATGTAAACTAAATGTGGTATATACACACAATGAAATATTATTCAGCCATGAAAAATAAATAGGTACTGATGCATGCTACAACATGAATGAACTTTGAAAACATTATGCTAAATGAAAGGAGTCAGTCATAAAAAGGCCACATAATCTATAATGCCACATATATGGAATGTCTAGAATAGGCAAGTAGAAATACAAAGTAGATTAGTAATAGCAGAGACTGTGGAGGAGGGAATGGGAAGTGACTGCTACTGTGTATGGGATCTCCTTTTGGGGCAGTGAAAATGTTTTGAAATTAGATGTAAGGATATTTCCACAACCTTGGGAATATACTAAAACCCACTAAATTGTACATTAAAAAGGTGAACATTATAACTAAAATATAAGGGTAAGAGAGTAAGAAAAAATGATTTGATGCTAAATGGGTAAATTCAATAGTGATGCATTACTAAAAGTAAAACAACCTATTTGTTACAAAGTTTACGTACTTTAGTTAATAATGTATCTATCAACTCACTAGGATAGCAAAAGACCAAACAGATAAATGCACTTATCACTAAAAATTTATAATAAATTTAGCCCTGGCCGCTTTGGCTCAGCGGTTAGAGCGTTGGCCTGCGGTCCAGAGAGACCCGGGTTCGGTTCCCGTTAAGGGCACGTACCTGGGTTGCAGTTTGTCCCCCTCCCACTCTATCTGAACAAAATATCGAAAAAAAAATTTTATAATAATTTTAAAGAAGTTATATTGCATTTTATACACATGTATGAAAGAAGTTTCCATTTATTTATACAAAAATGTTATATTACTTTTGTATATGTCTGCCAATGTTATCAGAGATATGGTTTAAATCCCAGTTCAATCTTATTCCACAAGTGTTTTTATATTTTCTTTTTTTATAGTAAAAAATCTTGGCTTTTATTCTCTGATTATATGTCGTTACTTACTGAAATTATTTGTCCCTTCAAATATAATGAAAGATCTGTACTACATGATTTACCTTTTGACTATCATGCTCGAAAGTAGAAAACCAAGGTTCAGCAGTTTCCATAAGTTGCGAGAACATGGCACTAAAATTTAGAAAAATAATATAATGCTGTTAAACCTTCATTCAAGTAAATATGGTATAAAAAATAAAAATAACAGAAGAAAGTGTTGTACTTACTAGGCATCATGTTCCAGATACTCAGGGTTCAAGAGAGTTTTCATTTCCTCACTTAAAAAAGAAATACATGCAATCAAAATGTGTAATTTTTTAATGGAAGGAGATGCAGAAGTTACCTTACTCTATACTTATAAGCCAAATTCCATATTATGTACAAATAAAAAAAAAAGTATCATTTTTTAAAATAAAAAAGAGCAACTTCATTAACAAATGAAATGCTTTCTTTCTATAAATATCAAAAACAAATTAGCTGCCTTGTCTGTACCACAATGAGGTAACTATTTAATTATTCCAAATAATAAATACAAATATGACAATATATTCCTTGAATGTGCCTGATCTAGAATAAATTGATTACTCCAAAATCTACTGCTTATTGTCCAAAACAAAACAAAAAATATATATAGTTACTGGTCAAATATACCATATTAAAATATTAACGTATTTTCTTTTCATGGCTTCTATTTTATGATATTTTAACATCAATCATTGACAACACCTCTTCCAAATCTATTTTAGTGATGCTTTTATATTTTAGTGAATTGAAATAGCTAGAGAAGTATGTCCAACTCATTTAAAGCTTTTTTCAATCATCTATACTTTCCTTTGAAGTATATTCCATATACATGTTTTAAAAGGGTAAAAGTGACATGAAAACAGGAACCCAATACTAACTAAGTTATTCTTTAGAATAACTAGACAAAAGGCAATTAAGATATGGTTACTATAGACAGATCCTATAAACTCAGTATAATTAAAAAAAACTCAAAAGGATCTAGAAAATACTAATGTGTAATATAGTAAACAAAGGTTAATTTAACAAAGGCCCTAGTATATGTTCAGCAAAATGGATGACTATGTTTGATTAATAAAGATACTGTGTTTATTTTCTCTTTTCTATATACAGGTGGGATAGTCTGTAGAATACTCCTGACAGTTTTATAATCCTTTGCTCTTTAGTCCCAAGATGCTTCCTGGCTGCCTCTCTGGCTCATCAGTTAGGGTATCTTAAGCTAGAAAACACAGTCTAACAATTAGCTTAAACTGAATGCAATTAGCATGCTGGAAAGAATAAAGTAATGGATCTTAAAAACATAAAAAGTCATTTTTGTTTAGCTATAGACTTTGTGGTACTGCTCTATTACGAACTGAACTGAATCAAACCTGGAGCAAGTATCTTTACACATAAGGTTCCCAACTCAACTTGTAGTAAAAGAATGGGACATTAGAAGATAGTATATATGAATACTATCAATTTTTAGCACTTTTGCCATTACAACAAAATTTCTTCTTCTTGATCCATTAATTATGTCTTCCTTTGGTATACATTTAAGATTTAAAAAGATATATTTATGTTTCCAAATTTGCCCATAGTTGAACAGGGATTACAACTATGAAGTGGAATTAACAATCAGTCACATAAAACATGTTTATAGTTTACAAAAGTATCTTTAATTTACAAGATTTTGAGTCAAAAAAATATTACAGCGAGCTTGAAACCCAGATGGAGCTTATGTAAAAACTTGCCTTGGTTGAGCAGACTCACTGGCGTGAAGAAAAGCTTGGTGGTCACAGTGGAGGATAAAGACTATAGGTGCTAACAGCTCGTGCATGCCCTGAAACATAAGAGCAAGAGAAACAAAATGGTTGGATGTTTAGAGTCCACCACTGGACAGAATCAGCCCAGTTAAATGCTTTGTCAACTGGTCCCTGTCACCAACATTTCCATAATCACATAGAAAAGCAAAAAAATAAAAAATAAAAATAAAAAGTTACAAGATGAGAGAGATTTTATTTACTTTTAGATTTTGGTTCCAATTCAACCACAGCACATATTCTGCTTTAAAACATGGAGAGCAGTTCTCTTTTAAATGCCACAACAAACAATAAATTGGCATGGTAGACAACCTTGCACCTGTCAGTTGCTTCAAGATATGTACTCATAAATATGAATTTCATCTATGCAAATTATAATCATGAGCTACAGTATAAAGATCTGCGGTAAGAAGGGCAACTAGAAACTGTAGACCTCAGGAAATTACAACCAATGTTTTCATTATATAATGGCTCAAAATTAGGATGCCTGTAGATTTAGGAAGAGCTGAAGTCAGCAAGCAGTAAATGTTAGATAATAAAAGAAATAACCTTTAGCAGGTATAATGGAAAATAAAGTTTTAAAATTATGATTTTCAAGTTGTTTAATCTGAAGACTACAGTAAAATTTTTCCTGTCTAATTTCAACTATAGATTACTTATCAATTTATTTATTAACTTCACCAATATGACTCTTTTTCCTTATACTGGTGTCCACCTGTGAATTATATGACTAGGCACAGACACAGAAAGATTTATTAGCTACTTAGTTGCACTTAAAAGAGTATTATAAAAATCCATTATTTATCCATTATTGTGGGGAAATAAGGTATTCCAAATCAGTGACCTTTCTTGCTAATTGAGACTTTTTTTCTGTTAAGCATAAAAGACATCAAAAAACAAAATCACTATATTTTATTATTATTACTTTTAAATATCTTCACCCAAGTATATTTTTACATTTATCTTCAGACAGAGTGGGAGAGAGGGTGAAAGAGGGAGAGAGAGAGAGAGAGAGACAGAGAGAGAGGGAGGGAGGGAGAGAGTAAGAGAGAGAGAGAAACATCAATGTGAGAGATACACATTGATTGGTTGCCACCCGCACGACCCCAACCAAGGTATGTGCCTTTGGCTGGAATCAAATCCGCAACTCCTTGGCCCATGCTCTAACCACTTAGCCAAATCGGCCAGGGCTAAAACCACCACATTTTAAAACATTTTTTTTTTTCCTTTATTGATTTTAGAGAGAGAGGAAGTGAGAGGGAGAAAGAGACAGAAACGTCAATGAGAGGGAACATCTACCGGCCGCCTCCTGCATGCTCCCCACTGGGGATTGGGCCCACAGCCTGGGCATGTGTCCTGACCAGGAATCGAGCCAGCGACCTCTTGGTGCACCGGTCAATGGTCAACCAGTGAGCCACACCGGCCGGACTAAAACCACCACATTTTAGCAAGTTAAAAATTGGTTGCCACTTTTTTGCCTCTAAAAATGAGTAAGTTACCATTTTCCTTTTGCTTAATTAACTATGGATGATCTTTTATAAAAAGGTAAGACAAAACACCACCTTTACAGGAAATTGAAATATGCAAGTAGTGAGAAGAGACTGTTTTTGCTGGTGAAATTAAAGATGACTTCCTATAATAGAAGGGTAGTTACACAGCTTTCTTGCATAGTCTAGTAATATTGTGCTATTCTTAGGAACCAAGCTGTTATCACAAAATAACATGAAAGGAAACTCTATTTGAGTTCATTATAAATTATCCCTAGCCTTGTATTAGAAGGACTTGACATTTTTACAAAATAATTTATGCTCCATTGACAATTTACTTGTGATTTAACACAAACTACCATGTCCTTAACCAAACAAACTTTGAGGAACACGGTAGGGACTCAGAAACAATGGAATAGTGTTGCTAATTATGCTTTAAAAATCATCAGGAGGCCCTGGCCGGTTTGGCTCAGCGGTTAGAGCGTCGGCCTGCGGTCCTGAGAGACCCGGGTTCGGTTCCCGCTAAGGGCGCGTACCTCGGTTGCAGTTTGTCCCCCGCCCTGGTCGGTTGTGCGGGTGGTAGCCACTCGATGTGTTCCTTTCACATCGATGTTTCTCTCTCTCTCTCTGTTCCTCTCTCTCTCTCCCTCCCACTTTACCTGAACAAAAAAATGGAACAATGTCCTCTGGTGAGGATAAAAAATAAAAATAAAAAATAAAAATCATCATGAGGATTTTATTCTCCTGGAAAAATCTCAAGTTATTCCAAAAACTAGGTACCATAATTTTAATCATCAAAGTAATAGCTACTTATTGTAGAAAACTACATGAAAAAAAAAAAGAAAAGAAAAAAAGGTGAAGAGGAAAAGATGAAGAAAGGGAAGGGAAGAAAGGAAGTAAAGAAGGAGAAGGAAAGAGGAAGAAAAAGGGAAGGACCAAAAATACAAAAGAAAGAAAAAATGAAATGAAAAACAGTGATAGATATCCTTGTTATAATTTTTTTGTGTTTTGGTCTATTTCTAATGGTTTCCTCAGGATAAAGTACCTAGAAGCAGAATATCTGTGTAAATGATTAAAGACATTGTTAAAATCTCTGATATACACAATTAAGCTACCCTTCAAAAAGAATTCCCTCACTTTTGAGCATAAAAATTACCATCTCACAAATCCTTACATTTCTACTGTTTTGTTTTTTTTTAATCCTGTCTGTGTCTATGACTTTTTGTTTTTCTTGTTTGTTCATTTGTTGCTTTCAGTTTTATATCTTACATATGAGTGAAATCATATGGTTCTTGACTTTTTCTATTTGGCTTATTTCCAGAGGGAAGGGGAGTGGGGGTAGTATAGGGTGTCAAATATGGTGATGGAAGATTTAACTTTGGGTGGTGAGCACACAATGCAATATACAGATGATGTATCATAGAATTGTACACCTATATAATCTTACCGAAACCTACATAATCTTATTAATTAATGTCAGCCCAGCAAATTTAACAAAAAAAATTTTTTAACAAAAATCCTGTCAAATTTCACAAATGGTTGTTAGGTAAGTATATAGTTTTCTTTTCTTTTTTTACAGTTAATCATTTATCTATCTAGTATTTAATTTCTCCCTGAAGAATAAATATGTATTTTTCTCTTCAAATGAGTTAAACTAATTGAGTGATCATTATTTATTGAATAACACATCTTCTCCAAAGAGTTCTGAAATATCATCTTTACATAAACTAAATATTTAGCTCTCATTTTTTTATGGGATTTTACTGTATTCCATTGATTTGAATATTCTTAGTAAGAACTTCAATGTGTACACACATACACACACAATAAAAGCTATCTCAGAAGAGATGATGAGTCTTCTCCATTTTGCTTCTTGAGCTATTTATTAGGGTCTCGGGAGCCAAGTAATAGGCGTGCTTGAAAAAAATCAAATACGTAAATACTATTTTAATTTTTTTTTTATCCTCACCTGAGGACATTTTTTCCCCCTTTTACCTTCAGATAGAGCAGGAGGGACAGAGGGAGAAAGAGAGAAACATTGATGTGAGAGAGACACATTGACTGGCTGCCACCCACACAACCCCAACAGGGGCCAGGGACAAAACTGCTACCGAGGTACATGCCCTTAGCGGGAACTGAACCCAGGACTCTCCAGTCTGCAGGCTGACACTCTGACCACTGAGCCAAACCGGCCAGGGCCTACTTTAGTTTTTAAAAAGAATTTTACTATTGTAATGACAAGCAGCACAATATTCTATTCCTCCATACTGTCTATCCTTTTTCTCAAAATTATCTTGTCTATTCTAACTTAATATTTTCATTCAAGGGAACTTCAATACATAAATGCTAAACAAAATTATGAAATTTTTATTGGCATTGAATTGAAATGAACTTGAAGAAAATGGGTGTTTTTAGAATACTAGATTTCCAATCCAAAATTTTGTAGAACTGCATAGTTTTTATTGGGTTTGTTACTAAGCTTTTATTGGTGGTGGTTCTAAATGGTTCTTTTTCCCTCAATGTGTTTTCTAACTAATTATGGCTTATTTAAAAAGAAAGATTTCTTGCTTAAATATATTTTCCCACCTTCTTCAAATGTTCTCTCTTCCCTCTAGTTTCTTTGACACTACTCTCTTCACATTCTCTATTTGTTTAAGCATCACTAGTCAAAAATTATTTATTAACTACCTGTGATGTACTGAGAAAACAAAGTAAATGAAGTGGGTAAGCTCCTAACCATTATGAAAATTGCAGTCTAGAGAGCAAGACACACAATAATAAAACGAGCAGAGAAGTGACTATAAAATTACAAATTGTAATAAGTGAGTGATATGTTTGTGTACACACACACACACACACACACACACACACAATTCCAGCTCCTTTTTATTTTTTTAAGAGAGAGGGAGAAGAGAGAGAAAGAGAAACATTGATGTGAGAGAGACACAGCGAGTGGTTGCCACTTCACACAGTCCCAACCGGGGCTGGGGACAAAATGCAACCGAGGTACGTGCCCTTAACGGGAACTGAACCCAGGACTCTCCAGTCCACAGGCTGACACTCCAACCGCTAAGCCAAACCAGCCAGGGCTCCAGCTCCTATTATAGGCTCAGCACATAAAAGGTTCTCACTATACAGTGACTTAAATAAAATATCTACCACTCAACACAGCAACACATTGGTAAAGCTGAACTACAATATAAAAAAACGGAAAATAATAACGCAATCATATTTCAATATTTCACATCAATAAATAGAGTGCTCTTTATATAACAGAAATTAAGAGTTCCCTAGCTCTGGCCAGTACGGCTCAGTTAGTTGAGTGTCATCCTATACACCAGAAGGTCACTGATTTGATTCCTGGTTAGGGCAAATGCCCAGATTTTGCATTCAGTCCTATGGGAGGCAACCGATTAATGTGTCTCTGTCTCCGTCTCTGTCTCTGTCTCTCTCTCCCCCTTCCACTCTCTCAAAAATCAATAAAAACATATATTTTTTTTAAGAATTCCCTAAATACCATTTAAGACAACTTTTTCCAAGTCAGTGTTGAATTCCAACTAAAGTAGGAATATTTTCTTATAGACTTGGAAGAGTTTGTTGGTGTTATCCTCAAATCTAGACTAGTAAAACCCAGATAATAATTTCAAGTGGCAAATATATAGATATCTTTAAAGAAAAAAAACTATCTAGACTGAATGCTGTAAATTTGACAAAGCATAATAAAAAATAATGTATTGTCAGTATACGTTTGGTTCCCAACATGTGTATTCTGCTTCCATCTACAGTGTCAGCATTTCTGTTTGCTTAAAGCCTTTATCCCTGCTGGATTGTTAGTAGTCACTGCACTCCAAACTCATGCCATTTGAAAATAAAGGTAACGAAGTTTTCTTCATCAACAGCCTGTAGGCTCACAAAATTGAACCTGTTCTTTTATCTGCCTGTGTTCATTTAGCCCACCAAGCAGTCTTTATTAAAGTTGAGGCATCAGGCAGTCAAAGTTCATTAATACCATTTATATAATCTCTGCAGTTTCAATTAACTCAGCAAGACATTCTACTACATGATAACGGTCTCATTAATTCAATAAAATCCCATAACTATTAACAATATGGTCGATGTTAAACGGGGTGTCACCTAGTACAAAATAATAGCTTTAACAGCTTGTGATGAAACTAAAGGTTTTTTCTTAAATTTGATCTGGCTAAATATTCAGTCCTTCTACAGCAAGGTTTTATTTCTGTGTAAAGAATCTATGGAATTTTAAACATGTACAGGGAGTAATTAAGTCTTATTAACTGATACCCAGGAGTAAGTTAATACTTCCTTATTCAATAATTGATAGACTTTGTCTAAATTATCAAGAACCTGATCTTCCATATTCCTCTGTCGTCTTCCTTAAAAATGCAGTGGCCCCGCACACATCAGATGATGGCGTGTGCAGTCGTTATGCTTTAGTTCCTTGTCAGTGGAACTTGTTTCCATTATTTTAAGACTTCTTTTATCTAGTTTTTTCTTTCTCTAAAGAAAAAAGGAAAACAAATGTGTATTTTGGGATAATTTTATTCCGACCTGATTTGCTATCAAGTCTTTTACTGTGGAGTATTTTTAAGTATTTGAAAGAGGAGAGGAGACAGTGAGGAGATAGGCTTCATGATAAAAGCCAACACAAAGAAGAGAGAAGAATAGAAAAACAGAAATCAACCTGGATCACTGATGGAAGAGTCTGAGCTACTTAACTAAAATGCTGCAGAACCACTCTGCCCCCAGACTTCTTGCAAAGTGTCACCATAACATCCTTAGAGTTTAAGTCATTCTGAGTGGAATTTTCTGTTATTTGCTTCCAAAAAAAATCCTATACTGGTAGAGATTTAATTTCTCCCAGTCTCCTTTTTTTTTTTGTTTATTTTTTTATTTTTAGTATTGGGACTTTGCATATGACTTCCGAATATTTTGCTTGGAAAGGCCTCTCCTACCCTCAGATTACAAAAAAAAAAAAATTCTGCTGAATTTTTTTCTAGTATAATTGTGTAATTCTTGTTTTTACATTTATATCTTTACTCCATCTGGAACTTATTCTCCAATAAAAGTGTAACTTAATCTTTTTTTTCTAGATGAAAAGCCAAATATAGCAAGTCATTAAAAATGCCCTATCTTATCATATTAAGATCACACATAAAACTGGACCTGTTCTAAGCTTGTTCCACTTGTAAATTCCCACACTATCATCACATTGGTTTGATCACAGAACATTTACAGACGTTTTCATGTCTCCCTTTTCCATTCTTCTCTTCCCCTAAATTCTGTGGCAACGCCAACCTATTTAATAATGATTAAAACAATAAGACCAATGGGTGTGGCTCAGTGGACTGAGTGTTGTCCATGGACTGAGAGGTCCCAGTTCAATTCCCAGCAGTCAGGGCACATGCCAGGGTTGTGGGCTCGATCCCCAGTAGGGGGCATAAAGAAGGCAGCTGATCAATGTTTCTCTCTCACATAGATGTTTCTATCTCTTTCTCCCTTTCTGAAAAAAAAATTATTTAAAATAATAATAACCACAACTATCAACGTGAGCCCTTAGTGAGAAATAGATGTTTTTAAACTTTACAAAGTCAATATTGCCTTCTTACAAATAAGTAAGTAAATTGCCTATATAGCTAGTAAATGGTGGAGCTGAGATTCAAATAAAGGGATGTACACCTAGAACCAGTACCCTTATCAGCTAAGCTAATATAATTAAAATTACTGTAAAGCTTTTTGGCACTAAATTGAAAAAAAAATGCGTCCAGTTTTTTAAAATCACATCTGTCACTTAAACTATAACTGAAATGAAATACATTTATACATTAATCTGGTAAAAGTAGGATTTTTATTTAATGTCTTCTCATCTAAAAACATGTTATCACTTTTCTGTTTATTCAAGTCTGGCTTTATATACTTCAATAACATTTATAGTTTTCTTCTTATAGTTTTTGTGCCTATATTATTAAATTTATTTCTAGTTATTTTACAGTTTTGGTTGGCATTATGACTGAGATATATTTTTTCCATTTCCAATTTTAAACAGTGATTTATATAATGTAATTGTATTCATGTAACTAACATGTAATTAATATAAAGACATATTACTAATATTAAAACTGAGATAAAATTAGTTCCCTTTGGTATTCTATGTATATAATAACAAATGTATTATTTCAGACAACTGCAATATGACTTGGTTTATTATCTCTAAACTGATCAAGTTTATTTCAAATTAAATACATTGCTCTCATCATGAGTATTTCGTGTTATATTACAATGAAATTAGGTGGTTGTCAATTAGACATGTCATAACTTTTGATTGTTGGATAAATTATTAATTTAGTTTGAATTCCCTCCTAATTCACATTTTGAGAAATATATAACAATATTCAACTTGATGTATTTTTTAATCCTCACCTGAGAATGTGTTTTTTTTTTATTTTATTTTTTTTATCCTCACCAGAGGACATTTTTCCATTTTTTGTTCAGACAGAGCAGGAGGGAGGGAGAGAGAGGAAGAGAGAGAGAGAGAAACATCGATGTGAAGGGACACATCGAGTGGCTGCCACCCGCACGACCAACCAGGGCCAGGGACAAACTGCAACCGAGGTACGTGCCCTTAGCGGGAACCGAACCCGGGTCTCTCTGTACCGCAGGTCGACGCTCCAACCACTGAGCCAAACCAGCCAGGGCTGAGAATGTGTTTTATTGCTTTTAGAAACATAGGAAGAGAAAGAGAAAGCGAGAGAAACATCTATGTGAGAGACAAATATTGATTGGATGCCTCCTGTACGTGCCTGACTAGGGATCAAACAGCAACCTCGGTCTGTGCTCTGACTGGGAATTGAACCCGCAACTTTTTGGTGTAGGGAACAATGCTCCAACCAATTGTGAGCCACCTGGCTAGAGCTCAACTTCATGTATTTTTATTGGAACACCATAACTTCAAGTAAAAACCTAGACACTTCTTTATATAGTAAGTAAATAATTTACATTTCAATGAAATAATCCAACAATCTTTGCCACAGTAATGGAATGAATCAAATATCAAGATCACAAAAAATATCATATAAATTTCAAAAAATTTAAAGAACCTTTCTGAAGTTATATTTCTAGTAAGTTTTAAAGAGTAAAAGGATACTTTATTTTTTACATGGCATGTCACATATTTATAAATGCTGTACTTAGAAACAATATTTATACATACAACTCTGAAAAGTTTTATTACTAGATTGGCTTCAAAGATGTTGTTTATAAACAAACTCCCAAAAGTTGAAAGAAAAGATTGAATGCCTTATAGAAGACAATTTGGTGAAATGTCTTATAATAAGGAAGAAGCATATGTGCCTCAATGAGCTTACTTTTCTCACCATGCAGCTGACAAGCAGCTCTTTGATTGCCTTACTATTATGATACAACTCTGGATACAATAAAGGCTACATTATTGCTCTATCATTTGTCAAGCCGTATAGAAAATTTTGAGTCAATGGATGCCACCTGTACGATATTTTCATTACCTGTTTATAAAGCAACTGCTCGTTTTCTCTAGCATAACAGAAAAGAACATCTGTAAGAATTTTTTTCACATTTTCTTGTCGGAAAAACTGCATTTCAGGAAACCTGAAAAAAGAAAACACAGAACTGAAATGACTAGCACAATTCCAAGAATTACCCTCAAACTCTCATTTCTGAGAGGTGCAAGGGCTGCTTTAGGTTTTAGTACAAGTTTGTATTTGCCATGCAACTCATGTCATTGGTGGGGCTTATATGTTAAGGTAAAAGAGATGTGAAAAGGGAAATTATTATATCACAGAGGTATATAATACCCTTCAACATCTAAATATTTCAAATGTTTTCCATATGCTTGAAGTTATCACATGATGAATACAACAATTTTTAAACAAAATGAATTACAAAATGAATTTAGGATGGGGGATTGCTTTGTTTTAGCCCATTTGGTTTATAGGACTAGAATGTGACCTTGTTATTACCAACTTTTGGAAAAATTATTATCATTTTAATATAAATATCAGGATTTAAATTATTATACATGACCACATTGTTAATTTTATCTAATTAAAATGTAGACTCAAATGGAACAAGTTAGTTAGTATTGCTTAAATGCTCTCTGGATCAAAAATTCTACCAGGTTTTTTGAGGTAATATGACATAGAAAAGGGAAGACTATGAACTTGAAAGGAGCTTAAATAGTTGTTCACAATACAACAATATACAATCATAATAAGCCAAAGAGCAAATACATACCAATGCAATACACAATACAAAAGGGAAGAGGGGATGCCATTTAGAAGTAAACAGTCAAATGGGTTCAGTCACAAAAGGTGTGAACAATAATTTCTAGAAGAGGAGGAACATGCAACATCAATGGAAAAGGTAATCAAATCAGGAGAAAATAGCTTTAAATGTCAAATTTACAATTTAGGAAATGCAACAGAGTGACTATATTTTTTTTTAATAGGAAAATAACAAAGAAAATAGTATTTGAGTAACTCTATGTGGGAATAAGCTTTAAGGAGAAAAGATTACAGGAAAGAGAAAAAAGGGCATTATAATGAAGTGAAATGGGAAAATCACAAACCTACAAAGAAAAGCCTGTGTTCTAATTCATGTTGCACAACCTTGATAAATGCCTGCTTCCTCTAGTAAGTAGGGATAGTGACCTCATGATAAAATGAGATTAAGTGAAAGCACCAAGAACAGTGTCTGGCAAGTAGTAGATGTTCATAAAAAATAAGGTCTTTTTTTTGGTTAATACTCATCTGAGGATATTTTTTTCCATTTATTTTTAGAGAAAGGGGAAGGGAGGGAAGAGGTTGGGGGGGGGCAGGACGGGGGGGGGAGAGAGAGAGAGAGAGAAAGAAAATGAGAATATCATCAATGTGAGAGAGACACATCGATTGGTTGTTTCCTACAAATGCCCCAACTGGGACCTGGGATTGAACCTGCAACCCAGGTACATGCCCTTGACCGGGGATCGAACCTGAGAACCTTCGCTGCGCAGGCTGGAGATCTAACTACCAAGTCACACAGGGCAGGGCTAGAAACAGAGGTCTTTATTAGTCTTTGAGTACTGGTGCTTTGGTGATGATGTGAATTCAGTGGCTAGAGAGAACATGGGAGACTGAAGGGAAGAATACCTAAAGCATGGAGGCATAGGGCATTATCGAAACAAAAATACTGCCTAATGAGTCTTTAAAGAGTATTATGGTTGTTTTACTTCAGATTATAATGGTTTGTTTCTGGAGATTTCAGCTGTTTTATGCTTCATTCTGATCTTCTGGAGTTACAACTTTTTCTCTAGGCTGGGTTCCTAGGTGAACTATGTGAGTGGTTTGTGAAGCATCTCTTTTCTGTTCCTAATTTTTACAATAAATTAAAGCCTATTTTATCTTAACCTGTTCATTTGACTTTTGCTTGAAACTCCCTTTGATGCACAATTGTCCCAAGAAACAGATTATTTGATTTTTCTCTAGCAGCAAGGAGGCTGCCTTTTGGGGTCCAATAATAAACAATCCATAGATCTGAGCAAGATTACTTCATATCTCTGCGTAAGCCTTAATGTGATGACCCTCTAGATAGTCCCTACTCAGCCGTGGGACTTCAACTTGGGACAAGTGACTGTAGATCCTAAAGAAGAGAAAAACTAACCTGAAAGTGGATTCAGAGAAGAATAATTTATCAGAGAAGCCAAAGACATTCCAGAAAATGTCAAATGTACCCAAGTAGGAAAGAAGAGCAAAAACTTTTTAAATGATTTATTTACAAAAGAAGTAACTAAAGCCCTTAGAAAGTCAAATATCCCAAAATAATCAGCATGAAAAGTAAGTAATTAATAAAATAACCCGTTGAGAAATTTTTTGGAAAACCTTAGTCACTAAGTTAAAACTAGAATAATCCTTCTGAAAAGTAAAATTGTTTCCCCTTCTTCCTCAATAGATGACTTAAGTCTAGCCCTATCTTTAAGTCGGCTTCATGGCCCATGATTTAGATCATGTGTATTAATGATTTTGTGTATCCTTTTCCTTAACTATTCTTTGCAAATTATCTATGTACACTGTCAAAACCAAATTCTATGTAGCTTTAGCAATCTGAATGTATTATAGGGAAAAGTACTAAAAACTGCAGCATTCACTTTGTAACAAATATTCATAAGCTATATAGTAAGAATTTAATACTGAACTACTAAAAATGTAAATTATATTACATATCAATTCATAGTTTCATTTAAATGCATACTATCCACTTGCAAGATTAAAAACTAGAGATCTACAAGAATTAAATTGCAGGTAGATAATTTAAATTGTCCACTTTTAGCAAATACCCAATCAACTGAAAATGTGTATTAGGCAGACATAGCATCTCTTTGCAGTAACACACCATCTACAATTCTCCTCTACAATGCAAAAGTGTCAATTTATGAAGTTTCATGACACTCTTTTTTAGGAAAGTATGACTTGTTCTCTAAATCCTGATGAAGAATTCATCACATCAAGTAAGTAAGGTAGAAGGATACAGAAAAGTTCTGAAAAAGAAATAAAAGTTTATGCTATTTCAGAATTTGGAAAAATAACTTAAATTAAGACAAGTTTTAAACTCACAGAGTCTTTGAAGATAGTCCTGTTAACAGTTAAGGACACTAAAACAGAGAGATGAATACCTGCCCCAATGTACCTGGGTACTTAGCAGAGTAGCAGTACTTCCAACTGCTTCACTGATCAGTTATAAATAAGTTAAAGATATGCATTTAGGTATATTCCTAACATTCTGTGAGTTTAGAGTTAGTTACAGAGAAGAACCTTGGTCATAAGGTTGATGACTATATCCAAATAACCTATTTCCTACAACAAATACTTGATTGTCATATTACCAGGCTTCAAACCAGACGACACACCACATTTAGGAATCAGAAATGAGAGGAATAAACGTACAGTGAGTAGCTTTCCTAGGAATAGTAGTAATGTTCTTGATGATATGTTTTAGGTTTCAAAAGAACTTCCCTGCCACGCAGTACACTTCTAAGCTTTTTTCGCCCCATGGCATCTGGTGTTGATTCAGAACAGGTGAAGTAATTTGCACACCAGTCTAACCTAAATACCACAGGAAAGGCAAATCTGCTTTTGAAACAATGATAAAATTCACAGAATACAGATCCAAGCTGGATCCAACAATTGTTTAGGTTTTCAAAAATCAATAGTGTAACTCTACATTTTCATGAAAAAAAAAAAGGGGGGGGGGAGAAATGGTAGTAACTTCAGTAAAAATAACATAGAGAAAAACATTTAGAATTAAAACTGTATTAGTTTATGATTCATTCAAGCCAAATATTGGACAGAAAAGTAAAAGGGAAAGAAATCACTCTGAATAGGGACTGAAGACAAATTTTGTTGTTATCAGAAAATTAAAGTCCAAGGAAAGTAATTTCTGCTTTTGGACTGAAAATGAAGATGATAAATAGATGAGAGTGAAATTCTGATAGAGATAAAAAATCAAAAAGAGAAAGTAAAATTAAAGTATTCCATGATAAAATTCACTCATACAGTGTAGATTTTTACTTGACAGAAAAAAGTGGTATTTTAGTTTTAACATAAATGATCAATACTGGAAATACAGCAGTTTCACTCTCTATATGTGAAGGACTTTACATTTTGATAAATTTTACAGACTGCAAACTAATACCAATAGATATAAAAGTATGGTATGTGTATTGCTTTGTATCTTGAAATAACCCAAAACTCATAGGCAAAATAGTTTTCATTATAAGTTTTAAAAAAATCTCTCATTATGGCCCTGGCCAGTTTGGCTCAGTGGTTAGAGCATCAGCCTGCAGTCAAGAGAGACTCGGGTTCAGTTCCCACTAAGGGCATGTACCTCAGTTGCAGTTTGTCCCCGGCCCTGGATGGGTTGTGTGGGTGGCAGCCACTCGATGTGTCCCTTTCACGTCGATGTTTCTCTCTATCTCTCTCCCCCTCCCACTCTAGCTGAACAAAAAATGGAAAAATGTCCTCGAATGAGGATAAAAAAAAAACTCTCATTATGGAAAAGTCAAATATTTATAAAGACATTATAGTAGACTGAACCCCAAATACCCATCATCCATCTTCATCACTAATCAATTCTTGTTTTGTATCTACTCATCCCTCAATGTTGCATTCTGAAGCAAATCTGAGACATCACCACATCTACAAGTGTTGCAGTGTATATCTCTCAAAGATAGGAACTCTTTAAAAACATAACCATAGTACCATTTATAACCCTACTACTACTAAAAATAATAATAATAAAATCAAGGATCCAGTCAATGTTCAAATATCTCTAAACAATTTTTAGTTTGTTCAAATCAAGATTCAAGAAAAGTCCACACATTGCAATTTGTTGACCCTTTTACTTGATAAATTTGTCCTTCCTCTCTTTTTGTTTTTAATAAGAAACCAGGTTCTTTATCCTGTAGAAACTTCCCACATTCTGAATTTTACTTATTGTTCTCCATTTTGTTATTTAATACATTCCTTTCCCCACTATATTTCCTATAAATTAGTAGTTAGGTCTATAGACTTAATCAGATTCAGGTTCAATTTTCAACAAAACTCTTCATAGGTGATAAAATGATTTTAGTACATTTTCAAAAATTATTTGGCATTCCTCCCATAAATAGGTGAGTCAAACTCCCCTCCATTTGAATACATGCTGGCCTTCTGATAGCTTCTCACAAAGAATGCGGCGTAAGTGATGCTACGGCATAACTTCTGTCTGTCTCTCCATCTGGACACATCCCTGGAAACCAGACACCATGCTGCTAGGAAGTCAAGCAGCTACATGGGAGGGCCATGCTGAGGTATTGTAGCCACAGCTCCAGAGAAGGTCTCTGCTGAGAGCCAGCTTCAACAGCCAGGCAGGTAAGTGAATAAGCCTTCAGATAATTCCAGCCCCAAACCTTCAAGCTGGCCTAGCCAACACCATGTGGAATAAAGACAAACTGTCCTGCTTGCACCTGCCCAAGTTACAGATTCATCAAGAAAATAAAGTCTGTTGTTGTTTTCAGCTTTGAAGTTGTTTATATTGCAGCCACAAATAAATAATGGCATAGTCCGCATTGTGTACTTCCACCAGGAGGCATGTATTATTAATTCATCTCTCCTTTTGTGATGCTAGCAACCACTGATGATCATTGCCTAGATCTATGAATTCACTAGAGGTTGTAAAATGATAAAACTACATATATAAATGTGTGTGTGTGTGTGTGTGTGTATTAGAGAAAGAGAGAGAGAGAGAGAGAGAGAGAGAGAGAGAGAGAGAAATTCCCTTTGATCAATGATTAGTTACCCTGAAGTACAGATAATCATAATTTTGGAAAAGTTTGTTGCTATACTGGTGGACATATAAGATCTATAAAGGACAGAATGGCCACTAATTCTGTCATTAAAGTGGTTTATGACAACCAGACAATTCTACTTCTCTTTTGGATACTTTCTCATGTGACTGCCATGTATAGGAACGAATGCGAAGTGAGAGAAGGAGGATGACTGAACACCAACTTTAGAGCCCAATGTCCAGGAACGCAGGTACCTGATAGTAGTTAATGGGAAAGATATTCAATAAAGCAATCGTCTGTCATAATGCAGGGAGACAATAAAGGGAAGCCAGGCAAATATCTGGGCTGTCTATACACAACAAAGAGACAAAAAGAATATTTCCTAAGCAAGAAAAGGGTTAAGAAAAGAGTGAAATGATAAAGGGCTTTGTCACTGCATTATAGTACATAATTAGGTAATTAGAAGTATTAAAACAGACAAAGCATTGGGCCCAGATGAATTACTGAAGATGCAAGTATTCAATAAGATGCCCCAAGGGAAAAAATAAAGCCCTTGGTGAAGGTTTATAATCATGCAGTAGGACAGAGAAGCATAGAAGGACTTGAAGGAACAATAACTGATGTTATGCCCATACTTCAAAAACAGAATTTCAAAGCAAGCATTCATCCAAAATTTAAAATGAGTTGATGAAAACTCCCTAGAATACTATTAAACACCAAAATAACTACAATACCTTACTCTGGTTTATTGTTTTATTATAAAAACAACAACAACAACAAAAAAAAAACCCTGAAAAATCAAGCAAAAACCATTCAGGAACAATTTCATATAGAATGAAAGCAGACACACTGGATACTTTTTCTTTCTGTGCTCCCTCCATTTTGGTTGATGATTTCACCATTCTCCCTATTCAACCAAATATGCTTTCTCTTCTTTCCAGGCACACAGCTGGATTTAATCCTCCAGCTTCCTTTTCAGTTAGCTGTGGCCCTGACTCAGTGCTAGCCAATAGAATGAGAGCAGAAATACTCATCCCCACCCCAGTGAGGCCCCACAGACATTTCCCTTTACATCTGGATAGAATGGAGAAAAGGTCATCCGGGTGACCTGGGAAGCTATCTGTGGACTGTGGTGATTTAACTAATATATCTGCCAATTCTTTAACATGTTTCCCTTCTTTCTGGGATTGCTTGCTCTGGGGGAAGTGTCTTGTGGAGAAAGACACTTAAGCATTCCATGAAGAGGAACCCTAGAGGAACCTGAACCGATCCTCCAGCCCTGCTCAAGCCCTCCTGCTGAAACCTAATTGCAATCTCTTGAGACTCCTAAGCCAGAAGCTTCCAGCTAAGCTGCTCCCAAACATCTGATATATAGCAACTATGAAATAAATAATTATTGTTTCAAGTCACTAAGTTTTGGTTGACTTATTATAGTAGCAGTAGATAACTAATATAGGTTTTGATAACCTAAAATTGGGGTGTTGCTAAAAAACTCTAAGACATGTGGTAGACTTGTCTATGGGACTGAACAGAAGCCTTAACGACCTTGCCTAAAGCATGAGTGAAAGACAAAGGGTGTGAATGAGACTGTTAATGAAACATAGAAACACAGACACAGCTCAGGAGGACATGGCTTCCACTGAGGGCTTTTACAGGAAAAAAATGCCCCTGATTATGTAGTGGCAACATGGCAGTCTTTAATAAACTGGGTGATCTAACTAAGGAGCAATCCAGCCAGAGAGCTAAAGGTGCTGCCTGGTTTATACTTGTTACTTACAGTAGAATGAAAGAGGAGACAAGCAAAAGGAAGAACTGCTCAAAATAAAGGTGCTAGGACTTGCTGGGTTTAAATAAAACTTTATCTCATTCTCAGCCTCTCTAGTCAGCAAATGATGCTAACATTAAGACACTGCTTCTGGGCAAAGATCAAATCTAAAAATTAAACCAAGGGTGTGAATGTAAAATCCTTTGTTAAGATCTCAGAAAGCTCTAAAGCGATGCCTCAGAGAACCCTTCTGTCTGACAAGATGCCCTGATGCCCTGTAAAGATTTAAAAAGCATGCCTCACAGAGCCTTCAGCAGTTAGAGGTCAGGGATGCTACCAAACATCCTACACTGCACCCAATAGCCTCTCACAACAAAGAATTAATTGGGCCAAAAATGTCAATAATTCCAAGGTTGAGAAACTCTGCATTAGATAGAATACAGGAACCTAGAGGGCAGAAACAGTATCTATTTATTTAATATTTAATCTCCACCTCCTTCTGAATAAGATTTGAAATACGTCACTCATATTTCCATCTCCTGTTTGCATCACAGAGTGCTTTGCACACAGAAGTTGTTTGATAAATACTTCTTAAATTGAAAAAGTGCTAAATCTAGGTAAACAAGGTTGACATAAAACAAGAGTAGTGAGTGGTAAGACCTAGAGTCTGAGGTGTTATTTCTATTTTGGCCATTAATGACTTATTTTTTCCCAACTTTAACTTTCCATGTATGCAAAAAAAAAAAAAAAGGATTTACTAGATGACTATCAGTGCCACAATTGCCTATCGTGGGTGCCAGGCACTAGGGAAGATGAAGAACAAAATAGAAGAACTAAGTACTCAAGAAACCCAGGAGACAAAATAGACATTTTACAGATATTTCTAAAGGAAGATAATTAAAATAAAATATGCATAATCTATAAAAGAACAGAAGAGACACAATTTCTTTATGAGGATCCTTAACTTGTAGAACAGTAGCTCATACACAGTAATCTCTCAAATAGTACTTATTGAATGAATAAATAGACAAAACTACAAGCATACAAATTAAAGAGGAATAAAAATTAAATCTATGGACTGAAGGACTGGAGATGGGGAGGTGAAGTATAAGAAAGGCCAGACCAGAGTTTTGCTCTCTTTGTTTCTGTAGTTAATAAAGACAAGAGAACACATAGCTTTCATAAGCCACAAACTGGTGGTGAACACTGACTTTAAAAAGGCAAAGAAAAGAAAGTAGGAATCTACTGTGATGACAAGTGATAGGATCCAGCCGAAGAGGATCACAGAAAAATCTCCAAAAGTCTAAATGGAAGGTAGGAGTTTGAAATCACCATACAGGTGAGAAGATGAAGCAGAAGAGTTAGGATAACAGGAAATATCAAACAATGTATAAGGAGCACGGGCAGGCGGAGCTGAAGTTTCAGGAGGTTGTGTCTGTCACCATATAAATAGAGGCTTCCATTGAACATTCTTTCTAGTTCTCCAGTGCCCTGAGTTACACAGCAAGCCCTCTCTCCCCAAAACAAACCATTGTCTATTCATACCATAAAGGTGAAAAACTAGGGAAATACACACACACATGTTTTTTTAAAGTGCAAAACTCATTTACCCTTGAAATAATAAAGTAGTTTCAATTTCAAATCTGTACATAAGTTGTGAAAAGACTGCTACACCTCTGGACTGGTTATGCCTACCAGGAATATTTCAGGATGGGGTTTTACTTTACCACCTACCACACTACTTTTTTTTTTTTTTTTTTTTTAAATCCTCACCCTAGGACACTTTTGCATTCATCCCCAGATAGAGCGGGAGGAAGAGAGGGAGGAAGAGAGAGCTAGAGAAACATCCATGCAAGAGAGACACATCGAGTGGTCGCCACCCATACAACCCCAACCAGGGCCAGGGATAAACTGCAACTGCGGTACGCACCCCGAGCGGGAACTGAACCCAGGTCTCTCTGGTCCGTGGGCTGACACTCTAACCACTGAGCCAAACCGGCTAGGGCCACACTTTACTTTTTAACATTCTCATCATCAGTACTGAACCCACAACTATAAACAGTGCTAAAAATATGGCTTAATCTAAACTAGGAGATCTCAGCAGCCAGAACACTGTTGGTAGCAGCTCGGGTGGCAGACTGTGCTACTGCGGCATGTACCACTGCTCCCCAGTTCTGAAGACAGCCGCACCGGCGTGCTAACTCAAGCACTACAACTGGATAGTCTGCAGCAAACACACCCATATTTTCACTTTAAGACTAAAAAAATGCTTCAAAAATCTAAAGTATTCCATAAGCTGGAATAAATGTGTGGTAAGAATTTGCATGCTTAAATGGAACAGAAATGGGAAAAAATACACACTAAAAACAGGAGCAGTACAGGAAAATACATATTTCTAAGTAAATACATGCAACCATAATAATCAAATATTTAGTTGTTAACTTAAATGTTGTCAAATGAGGAAGGACTACAGGCCATTTGACAGAAGAATGGTTTCTTATATTCCTGAAAATCTGTTTTTCCCCCCTCTTTAATATTTAAGAAACACACACACAGGTTGCCGACAGCTCTCAGAGAGCGGCTTGTGTTGTAGTTTTCACTTTCTCGGCTGTGAACAAGTGCATATGTGAGGGCTGGTCGTGCATGCACAAGCATGTACTTTGCCTGCATTAAATAAAACCACAACACAACACCAAGTACATCCACTCATTCATGTGTGCCTGCAGTCCACCTCGAGGAGACTGAAAATATAAATACAAGCTGCTATTTTGGTGTGATCACACGAATATGGCAGCTTGTGTGTTTTTTTCTCTCTAACATTTTAACACTGGGCAGATTGTCTGCATTAACACACACCCAAATCAATTCTGCTCTGAAATTGCTTGTAAAATCTTCCTTCCTGGAGGAATTTCTTTTTTATTTAAGTTAAAAAATGGGCTTGGAGGAAACTGTATAAAAGATACCAACATTTAGGACATCTTACATTTATAAAGTGTGACAATCAAGTCACATTACAGAGTACTAACGGCATTTCTCCCAACACAGAAATTGTTCAGAAAATGGACTTTAAATAAGAAAAATAAATCAAGTTCACTTTATGAAATCACTTTTGTATGTCACTAATATAGAAAAAAATTTAAAGTAGTCTAATTTTAAGCTGCCCACTACAACGTAACATAGTAACTAAAGTTGACCAAAAACTCAAATAAGACTTGTATACTATAAAAATTCATGAAGGTTTCTTAAGGGCAGAGAAAGGAAATAAGAGTAAATATTTAGCACAGGCGACATCTAAAAGTTCACTATCAATAAAAATTAAAATGCAGACATTCATATCATTACTATACAAAAACATAACAATGAATTCTCCACAGTGCTGTCCAACAGAACTTTCTCAATAGAAATGTTCTATATCTATGCTGTCCCGTACAGTAGCCACGAACATTGAAAATACAGCTACAACGAATGAAGATTTTATTTAAAAATTTTTATCTTAATTAATTTAAATTTAAATAGCCATGTTAAGCCTGGTGGGTATCAAACTGGACACATACACACACATCTATAGTTTTAAAGAGAATTTCAGCAATTATTAATGAAGCCACAAAATATCAAAGGAAGAGCTAAAAATTACTGAGGAGACAAAGTTTACCTAAATAGATTATGTCGGAAGCTTTATGTAAACTATAAACAAAAGGAAGCATTAATTTGAGAAAGCTGGATCTTTACAGATCCAACCATATCATGGAGATTAAAACAATGTAATTAACTGATGAGTGAGCTGCCTGAACTGCTAATTGCAAAACCCTATAATAATCAGAAACAAAAGACCAAAAATTAAAGATGAGGAGTAGAACATCCAATAGGCAATCAGATCAACTTTTAAATACAAAGATATAATGATAAAACTAAGTTAAAGAATTTTAATCATTTAATTGAATGGAAAGGGAGAACATTCCTGAAGAAAAGATGATACTATTTGGCAATAGCTTATAAATGTGCTAATTTGCAAATGATGTTATAGACACAATAAATATACTTTTAGAATAGACCTTGATAGACCAAATAACAGACTTCTTTGGAATCTAATATAGAAATGATATTTTACTCTGAACTCAATACTTCCCATCATTTTAAATAATACTGAATTTCATTTAATGTTACAGCCTTTGAAGCATGGCAAAATTGGTCTGGAATGGATGATTCAAGTTCTGAATTAGACATGCTGTAAATTGGAACTCCTGGATTTACCTTCTGATTATCAGTTTTTTCAGTAATAAAAATGAGAACAGTAACAATCTCATTAGGTTCAGATAAAGAACAATTAATTGAAATGAATACAAAACCCTTTGGGATAAAAAAGGTTAGTAGAATAAAAGAATATTAAAATTAGTTGAAAGAAGAGATAATATTTAATATAGTGACATTCAGATCAAATAAATTCAATAATAATGGCAACAATGCAGCTTATGACATGAAATTATCTTGTTTAAACTCAGGCTAGAAGGCTGATGATAGTATTTTTTTTAATGTGTACTTATATCTCTCTTAAACATCAGCTTGACTCTGTACAGTGAGATAAAAACAACATTAAGTCCATGCCCTCCAGGGGCTTACTGTTCGGTTTCAGAGATGAGAGCCAGGTTAACACTGGAGCTCTCGTACATACTGTTTCTATTACAGCACCAGTTATCTTTGACTTTTTTTTTTTTGGCTGCTTTCTCTATTAGATTTTTAGCTTCTTAAGGGTCTGTGCCATATTTATCTTGGCATCTCCAGTGCCTGGCTCCCAGAGGAGATTAATATAAATGTATTGAATATATTGGCAGATTTAATACCTTGGCAGGTCTAAATAAATATGAGACCAAATGAAATTAAGTAAATCATCAAAAAGTTATTAAGAAAATTCTACTAGAACATAGAATAGGCACAAGTTATTTCCAATTGTAAAGAATGGAAAATGATCCATTAACAGATTGGTGATGAACTCAGGCTCCGAAGAATGAAGTGTCAGGAATCCAAGGGTGGGGGAGGGTATTAGAAGCATTCCCAAGGCCAAGTAGCTCTGGTCTAAAAGGGAACTCTTAGGGACTTCAGGTTTCTGGTTCTCCACATAAGTACGTAAGTGAGTCTGGAGACTGCAACTCCATCCTAACAAATAAAAAGCTGAGCAGAGTGAAAATCAGTAACTCTTTTTGGATCCATAAGAATGGGGAAGACTCAGTCTTGAGTACTTGCTATACTCAAGACTGGAGACACAGATGGGCAAATACAAGGAGTCACAACTTATTGAAGACTCAAAAGCAGGAACCAGAGTCAGGGCAGGAAAACCTGAGCTGTAACTGATGAATTACTGAGCTCAGTGTAAACAACTCTGAGAGTTAAAAACTCCAGGTGGACCCAATATTGTGAGATTTACTTCTGGGAGCTTGACCAGGTTCCCACAGTAATAGCAGAGAAAAAACTCCTCAACTGCTATCATGTGAACTCAGCATCTATTAACAAGGTCTGCCCTCAGGGAAAACCAGTTAACCAGAGCCTAACCTGTTGGGTATTGTCAGAGCCTAACTGACCCAAGGGAAGAGAAACATCCAACTCCAGCCCAGTCCAGCCATCCTGTGCATCTAAGTGAGGGGGTGGGGTGTTGTTGTGAAGAAGACGCACTTGTGAAGGTCATAGTCCAGAGGAACAGGCTCACTAAAAGACTGAAATCTAATAATCATAGAACTAAAGAACGCTTCAACTCTCCCCTCATTTTATCACCATATTACTAAAAGTTGACAGCATTTCCTTTTACCTTATATCTGGCTACCAGGAAAAATTACAAGACATACCAAAAGGCAAAAGCACAATTTGAAAAGACAGAGCAAGCATTAGAACAAGACAAGGCAGACATGTCAGAGTTATGAGTTCAGAAATTTATTTATTCTTATTATTATCTTATTTTTTTTTACCCTCACCAGAGGACATTTTTCCATTTTTTGTTCAGACAGAGCAGGAGAGAGAGAGAGGAAGAGTGAGCAAAAGAGAAACATCCACGTGAAAGGGACACATCAAGTGGCTGCCACCCACATGACCCAACCAGGGCGGGGAACAAACTGCAACCAAGGTACATACGCTTAGCAGGAACCGAACCAGAGTCCTCTGGACCACAGGCCTACGCTCTAACTGCTGAGCCAAACCGGTCAGGGCAGTTCAGAAATTTTTAAATATTATGGTTAATATGCTAAGGGCTCTAGTGAATACAGTAAGAGCATGTAAGAACAGATGGATAATGTAAGCAGAGAAATGGAAATCCTAAGAAAGAAGCAAAAAAGAAATGCTAGAGATTAAAAACACTGTAACAGAAATAAAGATTGCCTTTGATGCGCTTATTAGTAGATGCAACTTGGGTGAGGAAAGAATCTATTGATGGAGGGAGTCCTTGAAAATTAAAAAGCAAAGAGAATAATGACTGAAAAAAACATAGAACAGAAAATCCAAGGGCTGTAGGACAACCATAAAAGGTGTTAACATACACATAATGGAAATATCAAAAGAAGATAGAAAAAAACAGAAAAAGTATTTGAAACCAATATGACTGTGAAATTCTCCAAATTAATGTCAGATACCAAACCACAGATTCAGGAAGCTCAAACACCACCAAGCAGAATAAATGCCCCCCCAAAAAAATTTACACCCAGGCACGTCATTTTCAAACTACAAAATTTTTTTTTTAAAAATCAAAGAGAAAGAGAAAGCCCTTAGCCCAGCGGGTGTGGCTCAGTGGACTGAGTGTCTTCCCGTGGACTGAGAGGTCCTGGTTTGATTCTCAGTCAGGGCACAAGCCTGGGTTGCGGGCTTGATCCCTGATAGGGGTTGTGTAGGAAGCAGCTCAATCAATGTTTCTCTCTCTCCCTTCCTCTCTCTCTAAAAAGTCAATAAAAACATATTTAAAAAAAAAGTCCTTAAAGAAGAATAAGAAAACAACAACAAAACCCTTTCTATATAGGAACAAAGAATTACATCCAACTTCTCAGAAAGCATGCAAGCAAGAAGAAAGTGGAATGAGATATTTAAAATGTTTAGAGAAAAAAAACAAAACACACCCAGAATTTCACACCTTGCAAAATTATCTTTCAAAAGTGAAGAATAAAAATATTCTCAAAAAACGAAAATAGGAAAATTTGTTAACAGTAGACCTGCCTCACGAGAAATTATTTAAAAAGTCCTTAGGTGAAAAGGAAAATAATACAGGTCAGAAATTCAGATCTACATCAAGGAAGAGCATAATAATTATGTTAGTGAAGGTAAAATAAAAACTTTTATTTTTCTTATTTTTAATTAATATAGCTTAACAGTTTGATCAAAATAATAACAGCAATGCGCTTACGTGTGTATGTATACATACATAGATATGTGTGTTTACATATTCATATATATGCTTATGAATGCTTATACATAAATAAAAAATTGACAGAAATGATGCAAAAGATGAAAGAGAGCAATTAGGATTATTTTGTTATTATAAGGTACTCACAGTATCTGTGAAGTGGTATAGTGTTATTTGAAAGTGGATTTGGATTAGCTGAAATGTATATTGCAAATTCTAGGGCAACCACTAAAAAAAGAAATATAACCAATATGTTAAAAATATATATACATATATACTGCTCAATTAAAACAATGAAAGGCAGAAAAGGAGTGTAAGACAAAAACTGGAACAAAGAACAAGAGTAACAAATAGAAAACAATACAAATAGACAATAATCCTGTTATATACAATCATTGGAACATCAATGGTCTAAATGCAACAATTAAAAGACAAAGATTGTAAGCGTGCATCATAAAAAAAACAAGACCCAACTATATGTTGCTTACAAGAAACCCACTTTACTTATTTTAGTTACAGATATTTCTGCTTTTTCTCCCATTGACACCCTCCTCTTGCCCCCAACCCAGCATTGTTGTCTATGTCCACTGGTTATGCATATATACATATAAGTTCTTTGGTTTATCTCTTCCCTCCTCCCCTTGCACACCCCTCCCCCACCACCCACCTCCTCTGAGGTTTGTCAGTCTGAACCCTACACTTCTATGTCTTTGGGTCTATTTTGTTCATCCGCTTATTTTGTTCATTATATTCCACAAATAAGTGAGATCATGTGATATTTCTCTTTCTCTCATTGGTTTATTTCGCTTAGCATAATACTCTCCAGGTCCTTCCAAGTCATCTCAAAGGATAAAAGACCTTTCTTTCTTACAGCTGCATAGTATTCCATTGTATATATGTACCACTGCTTTTTTATCCACTTATCTATTGGTGGACACTTGAGCTGTTTCCAGATCTTAGCACTTGTAAATAGTGCTGCTATGAACATAGGGGTATATATATATATTATTTCTGATTGGTGTTTCAGGCTTCTTAGGATATATTCTTAGGATATATTCCTAGAAGTGGGATCACTGGGTCAAATGGCAGTTCAATTTTTAACTTTTTGAGAAAACTCCATATTGTTTTCCATAGTGGCTGCACCAGTCTGCATTCCCACCAGCAGTGTACTAGAGTCCCCTTTTCTCCACCCCCTCACCAGCACTTTTTGTTTAATGATCTGTTGATTGCAGCCATTCTGGCAGGTGTGAGGTGATACCTCACAGTCGTTTTAATTTGCCATCTCTCTGATGATCAGTGACCTCGAGCATTTTTTCATATGTCTCTTGGCCAACTGTATGTCCTATCTGGAGAGGTGTCTATTTAGGCCCATTTTTAAATTGGATTCTTTGTCTTCCTTTTGTTGAGTTGTATGAGTACTATATATATTTTGGAAATTAACCCCTTATCTGATGTATCGTTGGCAATTATGCTCTCCCATATAGTGGGTTCCCTTTCCATTTTGATGATTGTTTCTTTTGCTTGCAGAAGCTTTGTAGTTTGATGTAGTCCCATTTATTCACTTTTTTCCTTTTCCTCTTGCCTTAGGCATTGTATCAGTGAAAATTCTGCTGCATGCAATGTCTGAAATTTTGTGGCCCACATTTTCTTCTAGGATTTTTATGGATTCATGAGTCACATTTAAATCTTTTATCCCTTTTGAGTTTATTTTTGTGTATGGTGTAAGTTGGTGGTCTAGTTTCATTTTTTTTTTTTTTTTTTGCATGTAGGTGTCCAATTTTCCCAACACCATTTATTAAAGAGGCTGTCTTTACTCCATTGTATGCTCTTGTCTCCTTTATCAAATATTAATTGAGCATAATGTCTTGGGTCAATTTCTGGGTTCTCTGTTCTGTTCCACTGATGTATATGCCTGTTCCTATGCCAGTACCAGGCTGTTCTGATTACAATAGCTTTGTAGTATAATCTGATATCCAGTATTGTGAACCCTTCTGCTTTGTTCTTCTTTTTTAAGATTGCTGTGGCAAGAAACTCACTTTAAATATAAAGACATGTGTAGATTAAAAGTAAATGGATAGAGTCCTGGTCAGTGTTGCTCAGTGGTTAGAGCCTTGGCAATGCACTGAAAGGTCACATGTTTGATTTCCTGTCTAGGGTATTTACTTGGGTTGCAGGTTGGATCCATGGCCCCCAGTCAGGGAGTGTGTGGGAGGCAACCAATCGATGTGCCCTGCTCACATTGATGTTTCTCTCTTTCCCTCTCTCTCTCCCCCTCTCACTCCCTCCTACTCTCTCTAAAAATCAATGGAAAAATATCCTAGGGTGAAGATTAACAACAACAACAACAAAAAGGTAAATGGATGGAGAAAAACATACCATGGTAACACTAATTAAAAGATAAAAAAGGCATTACATAATAATAAAGGGGTCAATTATCCAAGAAGACATAATCATCCTTATTATGTATAAGCCTAACAAAAGAGCATTGAACCATGTAAGGAAAAAAACTTACTAAAATTACAAAGAGAAATAAGAGAATCCACTATCATGGTTGGCAATTTCAACACCCTACAATCAGAATTGTACAGATCTGGCAGACAGAAAATCATTAATGACATAGTTGAACTCAAAAACATCATCAATCAACTGGATAAAACTGACATCTATACACTACTTCATCAAACAACATCAGAATACACATTCTTCTCGAGCTCATGTAACCCATTCACAAGATAGACCACATTCTGAACCATAAAACACACCTTAACGTATTTGACAGAATAGAAATCTGTTCTCAGACCATAATAGACTTAACTAGAAATCAATAACAGAATGATAAATAGAAACGCTAAAGGGAACTGTGTGTTTTAGTCCATTCTTCTGCAGACCACAAAGAGTCATAGAAACTTTAAGATGAAGCAAGTATCATGACTAGAAATGTGCTTTGAAGAAATAGGGTTGTAACACATGGATAGTACTGGAAGACATAGGTAATAGATCCAAGAGAACAATTCAAAAGACTGAAGGTAGGAGGTAAAAAAAAAACAAAAAAAAACAAAACACACAAAAAAAAACCTGAAACAGAGCAGTAAAAATGGAACCAAACTGATGTGAGAAAACAACATATAATGACTCCATAATTTATATTTAAAAATGTAAAATGTATATCCTCAACCCATCTACTCTTAACCATCATTAATACTGTCTCTTTAGTCTTAGTCACTATTCCTCAACTTAGAATACTGCAATAAATTAATTCCTACCTCTACCTTCGCCCCATATCATAGCAGCCAGAATGATCTTTTCACATATCACCCCCCTGTTCAATATCCTCTAATCAAGGCTCCCCATTGCAGCTGGAATATAATCCAAGCTCGTTACCATGGTCTATGGAACCACTTGTCTGGCATTTGACTTCCTCTCAATTTCCCAACTTAAATCACTTGCTTCCAGCTGTACCTGTCTTCCCGTTGTTCCTCTAAACACTGAGCTCATTTTAACAGAGGGAATGGTCTTCCCCTAGATCTTCACATGACTGGCTTTTGAAAATTTTTCACATTTCACCTCAAATGTCATCTTAGAGGTACCTCTCCTGATCACTGTTCCTAAAGCAGCCATCCCCTCTAGCTACCCCATCACCCTTCTTCATTTCTTCACAGCAATTACAACCCTCTACAAGTACCCTCTTTATCTATACAAGCTTATTGTCTTACACGCTCCACCCCTACACTAAAATGTACATCCTGTGATAGCAGGGCCTTGTCTGTCTTATGCACTACTCTGTCCCTATAATGGGAAGAATCAACCTGGAACAGCATAGCATTCAACAAAGAGACATTGAAAGAAACAAAATTCTTATCACAGATGCCAGTGAATGAGTAACACCATATAACATTCACTGAGCTATACTTCCTTTTTTCTCTTATTGCATTATGAGCTGGATTTGAGATCATGCAGTACCTTCTAAAGAGAATGTATTATCTAAAGTAGTAAAATTAATCATGCTATTCAGCTTTTATGATTAGGCAATTTGGTGGCTTTAAAATAAGACTGACAGTCTTACCCTACGAAGTTGTATACACAAGATGTATACAGAGATGACAAGGAAATTCACTCTAAATGAGGCAAAAACTATAGGAAAACCTTCTAGGAAGGAAGGTATGCAACCTTCCCCACCTATGCTATGAACTATAGGCTTCCTAGCTGCCTTTCCTGAATCTCGGGTTTGCCAACTTACTTAAAATGTAGCAGTGGAGAAAAATTATATATATAAAAAAAAAGTATCCATATATGTGATATATATATATTTCTACACACACACACACACACACACACACACACACACACACATTTTATAAGGAACATGCACAAAAAATATGAAACCAGATAGTTACAAAAACAAAGATTTCAAGAAATAACACTTTCAAACACAGCAACCCAAAAATGTTTGAGCTAAGTAACCAAAATGATGAAAAGGCCCCCACTACCATTTCCTGCTTGGTTTGGCTATCCGAGTTTTATCTTCCCCTTTTCTGTTTGCTATTTCTTTTAATCAGTCTGACTGTGGCCTCTAAGCGTGTGGTTACTTCTAGCAACTGGAGAACTCTAGCTCATCCAAATCCTATACCTCCCACTCCCAACCCACTACTATCGCCAACTTTCCAAGATTTTGTTGTACTCTGACCTCATGATTCCTCTGAATTATACTTTTTAAACAAATTTCATTTGTTAAATACATATGTAGAATAACCTTAAAAGTAGTCCATGTCATCTGATTATTCTGTTTGAATCTGGAAAAAAAGGAGTATCAGAGAGCCTGAGGCCTTGACACTGTAATAAGATCTAGCAGGAGTTTGACTATGACTAGATAGGCAGGCAAAGCCGTAGGACTTGGAAGGACGCAGCAGAGACACTCATGACTCTGTGTATACCTTGCTCAACCTAGATCCCAGTGATTAAATCAAATTATTAACATGTATGTGATTGTCTACAGTGTAAAGTATACATGTATCTCATTTACTGCTATTACAACATATACTCATTCATCTGTAACAATACTGTGAGGTGATTACTATTATCCCCATTTATGGAAAAGGACACTGAGGAGAAAAACATTCTGAAAGTAATTTGCCCAAGATTATATAGCATATGTTGCTGGAACTTACCCTAGGATCTTCCTACACAAATTCCATGTCCTTCTGACTACTTGACCGAGAAAGATGAGATCAATGTATAAAAGTTATGGATATTGCCCTGGCCGGTTTTGCTCAGTGGTTAGAGCATCAGCCCTTGAACTGAAGAGTCGCAGGTTTGGTTCTGGTCAAGGGCATGTACCTCGGTTGTGGTTTGGTCCCTGGCCCTGGTCAGGGTCACGCAGGAGGCAACCAGTCGATGTGTCTCTCTCATATCAATGCCCCCCCCCCCCACTTTCTCCGACTCTGTCTGAATATGAATGAAAAAATATCTTCAGGTAAGGATTTAAAAAAAAGTTATAACTATTGACTATGTGCTAAATAAGAAATTACATTTTCACATGGTAAATACTGAGAAGACTGAGAGAAGAAATTGTTTGCAAACCTCAATGGCTTCAAGAGGAAGAGAAATAAAGATGGTAAAAATAATAGCTGTCATTTAAAAAGTAATTTGGTTAGAAAGGAATTCAAAGGTGTAAAGTTAGAGATAAATCTTACTAGCAGTACCATTATTATGAATACATAATATAACCTTAATCAGAAGTGCATGACTTCAAATAATTGTTGGAAATTGAAAAAATGATTAACATTATTTTAAGAGTATCAACATTATACATATAGTAATTTATTTTGAAAAAGGGAACACAGAAATCTATATTTTAAGAATAGAAAATAATGGTTATCATCAAAACTTTGCCAAAATAATTTTGTTATTAACACAAGGCTCCTCAATAGATTTTGCATTTTGCTAAAACACAAAGAGGTAACACTAATTTGAATTATTGAAAGTAACTTATAAATAGTTCTACATACGTTCTTGTGACATCTTGTTCAATCATCGATCGAAGTTCTTTATCTTGGAAGAATTTGTTCCAAAGACTCTGAAATAAGGAGAACAACACATTGAAAATAATCTCACACCTCTGCTTGACTTTTATTATCTCAATTTAATCATTTAAATGATTAAATTTAAACTTCTTTGAGTCATCATTTCACATTGCAGATAGGAAACCTGAAACTAGAGCAATTTTTATTAAAATCTAATTTACTCTCAGAAACACATCCTTATTCAATTTTTACTGTATATATTTAATTTTTTTCAGTTGTCTACATAAAGTGAATGATACTTTTACTGCTATGCACCCGCTACTACCCCTACAACAACAAAAAGGTCTGCTTGGATTAGAGCAGGGCCATAGCCCAACTGGTCCCAACATAAACCTGACCTGAATTCCCAATACACTAAGAAAGAAATGTAATGTTTTTACAAAGCTTGGTCTTCTAATTGAATATATTTTTATGTACTTTTTAAAATGTGAATTTAAGTAAAGTTTAAAAGTTTTCTTAACAATATTTTATGCTGCTATACCATAGACTATATTATGATGATATTATGGGTCAGGTAAAAGAAATGTTAAATATTACATACTAACAGGACAAAAATTTCTGTTAGCAGGGATCTAGGAATTAGAACAGTAATTAAAGAAGTTATAGCACACCCGTAAAGTAGCAATTATTCCTAGGCTTCATGGGAATATGAGTGGAGGTACGTCTAATTTTTTCCCCTGGTCTTTGCAAACTTCTTCATGGACTCACTACAAATAGTTTCCTCTCTTCTGGTGAGTTAGTCCCACAAGTGAACCCTTTTCTATTTTATCATAAAAGGGGGCTTTCCTCCCCACTCCCTACTGCAACCCTTCATAACACAGCTCCATCCTAATCTTGATATTCTTCTATTTTGCTCATCGTTGTTACAGACCCACTTGGGGCTTCTCCTTTGTAGTGCCATTCACAGAAATAGATCATACACTTCCTAAAACACAGTATGTACATAGCATGAAGTAACTTCCATGAGGTCTTAGATGGTATAGTACGTGGGAGTTAAAAAAAAAAAAAAAAAAGTTGGTATGAAATAATGCTGCTTCTGCAGTGATTGATAACCAATCTGATAAACATATTCTTAGGGGCAAAAGAAGAAGCGATATGAATAAAGACAAACTTTACCCCTTCGTCCTGTGAAAGGGGATTGTTGATCATCAAGTCCTGCTGACCAACGACCTTCCTTGGATTTGTAATGTGCTGGTCAAGAAAGAAAGAAAATACACAAAAATCAGAGGCCACTGGACTTTGAGCCAATACATTTGAAAACAGCTATATTTAGTAAAAGACAACTTACTATTTCTTTGATGTTGCTATACCATGCTCTCAATTCTTTAATTTTACTTATCCACTGACTTTTATCTTGAGGAAGAACACAAAGAAATAGCTGTCAAGAGAAGAAAAAAAACTTTTGTAAAAATCATAAGAAGTAAAATGTGAAACTATGCCAAACCAAATCACCGGAAAACTGAGATATCATATCTCTGGTATTTCATATTCCTATCATCATTCTCATTCTCAGTAAGTTATATTTGGAGATATTTAGGAAATACATATTTGGACAATTCAAAATGTGAACAAAGGCCTACCCCCCTCCCATGAGATGTCAAAAGCTACACCACAAGATGGAATCGACCTTCTTTTCAGGTTTATATTAAAATGTACAAAAAAATTCATTGAGGTTCAAGCATAATTCCAAGTTTACAGTCCTGAATGGCTATGCCAGTGAAATGGAGAAGTACTGTTTGGGGGTAAGAGAGGACATTAGCAGGCATAAGGTCCAATTAGCAATTTCCAAGTTTAAGATTTGTCTTAAACGAAGCAGGTAAAGGACAGACAAGAGCAATCTGAGGACACAGCCTGAGAAGTGAAGTCATTGCTTTTACATTACAGCAGAAAATTTAATTTACAACTGGCAATCAGCTTATGAAAATAACAAGCATTCTTAAAAAGACAAATTTGATTTAATTTAGTTTAATACAACATTAAAATAAATCTGGATTTGAGTTTATTTTCAGCAAATGAAGGATACTAAAAGTTAAACAACAAAGAATGGGGGAGGGGGAGGCACAAATATTTGTACAGCAGGTCCCCTGCCTTTACTGCCTGTGTCTAACAGAAGAAAAATGTATTTTAATTACTGAACCTAAATTATTTAATCTAAAACTGTCTAATACATCATGTTTCCTTACTGACTTTACTTGCAGACTCCGGGTGCTCAATTCATGCAGATCTACCCTAAAAAACTTTCAATAGAAGTCATTTTAAAAATGAGACTAAACCTAAATTAATTCATTTTGAGAAGAAAAAATATGTCCGAGCAACTAAAAAGACAACTGCGGGTTATTATTACTAGTTTTGGTAACCAATGACCCTTTCTCTTGGAAAGAGATTGACCTAATTCCCTTCCATTTCTTGCTGCCCTACACTTTGTTTAGGGAAAAAGAAACATATAAAAAATCTTTTCTATCTGCTATTTATGAAGAAAAAAGGAAGGATGACTAAATGAAGGCACTACTAGAGATAATAGGAACCTGAAAGTTAATGCCCCTCTGCTCCTGCCCAGCTTCCAGGATTTCTGCAAAGCTTATGGGCAGTTAAGGTGTTGCTTTGAATTCTGCACCATCAAATGAGATGAAAAGACAGTTATTTCAAATGACTCCTTTACCATCACCAGTAATTCAGAACTAAGGTGGTTCAACCTTATTAGTAAATGTCCTATGAAAGATTATACATGGATGGCCAAAAAAAGTAGAGTGAAGTCTCTTGGAAAATTCAGTGATCCCCTGCTTGAGTAATCTTCCAGGGCATCAGGTAATGTGTTGATATACTGCAACCACAAACTGTAAATAAATATTTTCTTCTTACCTTCCAGCAAATGCTGCGGAACCTGCTGCTTCTCAGCTGCCCATTAATCCCCTTCTGCCTTATTGTTGCCAAGTAATTGTTGTTTACAAAGAGTTCTTCCCATTCTTTCCTATATGCAAGAAACCAAAGCATGGAGATCCTTTTGTTAAAATTCTTCTGCTTGGAGAGGAGTGCTACAGGAAATTAATTTTAAATAAGCCTAAGAAATGCAACTTTTAAGACGTATATATTTAGTTGTGCACTGTTTCTGAACGCATGGCTGTCTTTTTGGACAGAGTTCTTCTGTAGATTTAATGAATATGTAGATCACTATAATTATGCCAGCTACTGAAATTCATAATGTCTATGGAGGCTATTCCATTTCCTCTAAAACGTTGGTAGTACAGTTCAGTGAATAAACAAGACAAAAAAAATGAATATTAATATAAGCTTATGACTGCTTTAGCCATTGACAAAAATATACGTGCTCCAAAAACACACAACAAAAAAGCGTATTGTGGATTATATTGGCTTCGCACATGGAATGTCTATTGAAATGAACCCATTTCTCTTTAATGTCAGGCTGGGCAGGTAAATATAACAGAAGACTGCTTTCTTTAACTTTCAGTGCTATTTACTATTGAAATCTCTGCAGCTTCTTTCTACACAATCAGTTTTAAAATTTTAACAGGTGCAGGCATATTTGAAAAAAAAAATCAAAAAATTAAAAAGCCTCACTGTAGAAACTGCTCAAGGCAAGCTTGAGTGCCTTGCAGTACCTATGGCTGAGTAGATAAACCACTGAAATATGCCTCCCAGGCACACAGACACCAGGGGCCTAACACCTGTGCCTCATTAATATACAAGTAAACCTGCTCTACTGGGAAACAATTGGAAATTAATTGTCCCAAACCATTTACTGAGTTTGAATAAAGGAAGTAGACTTATATTCCCGGCATCCTGTACCAAACTAAACATCAAGAATCATTTGTCAACAGTTGATGCAACTGAGTACAGCTTTATGAAATTTCTCTCAGATATAATAATGCCACAGGAAATGTGTAATTTGAAAAATTTTAATCAAAGCTAAAAGCCTGGCAATCTCTTCACAGACTTTCTCAAAAGAAAGCCTCTAAAACTCTCACTCATCCTTCCACATATACACGCAGTGGTCATCGACCAGACCCTGCTCCTTTTGGGAAAGGCCAGCTTTGCACACCATGCTACCTTAGACCCAGGAATGTAACCAACTGTAGAATGAAGTTCAAAACCAGACTGTGGAGTGAGCTGCATCCTCTTCACAGTTCTCCGGAAGAGTTACCAAGACAATGGCACATTCCTACTGCCTGGAGCAAGAGAACTTCCAGCCTCAGCCCTGTAGCACTGTTCCCCTGTCCCAGGAAGCCTTCTGCCAGCAGGGCCTTGTGGGTAAGGATGCTGAGTGGGCCACACACTCCAGAAACACATTCCTACCACCATGCCATGCAAACTTCCTATTCTCATCGCTCTATTCGTAAGAGACATAGTATTTCATTTTTATTTTAATTTGCTTTTGTATCATTAATGAAATAAAAAATTTTCATACTTTTGGGTCATTTTATTTATTCTCTTTTTAGAACTTCCTTTCTTACCCTTTGCCTATGTTAAGCGGTATAAGATAGTGGTTAAGAAAACAGACATCAGAACCACACTCCCGGGATCAGAAAAACAGCCATGCACTCAGAAACAGTACCCAGTTTACTAGCTACTTACCAGCTATATGAGCAAGTTACTTAACCTCCCTGTGCCTGTTTCATCCTCTGTAAAATGGAACGCTAATAATAATTACTATGAGGATTAAAATATATGAGAGGCCCTCTGAAGGGTGCCCAGTATATCATAACATTCAAAAATTAGTATTATTGTTAACAATATTATAATACTGCTCTTATTATAGTGTGCCCTAGTACAGTCCAAGAGAGGAGTTTTTCATACATTAATGACATCACACCTTTGCCTGCCATATGTGCATTTTTAACCTAATCATCTTGATCCTTCTATCTACAACCTGAAGCTTTTTGATTTGTGCATAATATAAACCTAACAATAAGTTCTCTTGATGATCTTTCCATTGTTTTCATGCATAAGTAGTTCTTAGGAATGCCAAAAATATTCACTAAAATCTTATGTTTTTAAAAATCACTTTAGGCCCTGGCCGGGTTGGCTCAGCAGTTAAAGTATTGGCCTGCGGTCTGGAGAGACCGGGGTTCGGTTCCCACTAAGGGCACGTACCTCGGTTGCAGTTTGTCCCTGGCCCTGGTTGGGTCATGTGGGTGGCGACCACTCGATGTGTTCCTTTCACGTCGATGTTTCTCTCTCTCTCTCTCTCTCCCTCCTACTCTATCTGAACAAAATATCAAAAAATGTCCTCAGGTGAGGATTAAAAAAAAAAATCACTTTAGTCCATTTGTATTACCTAGATTTTAAATACTTTATCCATTTTCCAACAATATCACATGTTATTCATCTCTTATTGTTCAAGTTTTGTTTTTATCTAATTTTTAGTAATACTCAAAAATGAGTTCAGCAAGAAGTACAAGAGTACATCTCAGAAACTGTATATTTATATAGCGTGTGGTCTGTAAACAAAAAGAACACTTTTCAAATGTTGGGTTTCAATTTTAAACCCAAGAGGAACAGAACTCATGGGAGACGATGCAGTTCCGTGGCCTGAAAACACCGACACATTCCAGATCAGAGACGGAAGTGTGAGGCAATGACTCCCAGGCTCCTGCAAAATCAGCTTCTTTTCAAAGGTACTAAGATATTGTGAAAGTAGACACAGCTGGGGGCTGGATTCACTGCCATCTCATGAAGCAAGCAGCCTTTTAAGGTCAAGTTACATACTACTTATGTAATGAAGGATAATCATTTGTTAGCTTAAATAAGATCCTGTGCCTTGATTACAGGGTTGATAAAAAGAAAAGGAGAATGCGAAATGGAAACACATTCTCTGAAATTGACAATTATTTAAATTTATTCATGGGTACTTGTAGTTCCAATTAAGGTATAACATCTCAAACTGATGAAGAGCTCTAACAACAGAGCAACATAAAGCCACAAGATAACCTATTAATTGTCTTTTCTTCTCTGGAAAAGTGTTTTGTTAATAAACTGTGATACACAGTATACATAATAAATGTTTGCTTACCATGTGCTTAATACTCAGATATATTTTTTAAAAAGCATAAAGTTAAGAGAGTAGATGTATATGCAAACCAATAATGATATGATTAAGACAAAGTACTCAGTTCAGAGGAAGGAGAAATAGTTTTATACCTAAAAATTAAAACTCAGTACAGAAAATAATAAATAGTACTATGGGTGCTGAAATGCTATATCCAAGAACTGAGCTGTCAGAAGTTCAACAGACCCTTGAGGGCAAAATGTTGACAACTTTAGCCCTTTGAGGGGAGCTGGACTACTGAACTTGGGCAAACACATGGGAAAAGAAGAAGGAGTACTGAGGAGCCAGTGGTGGAATTTTTCAGTTTGAGTAACAAAAAATAAAGGAAAGGTAGTTGCTAAACTTTGTCTTATATTTAATATATGTATATAGTGTACTTGTAATAATAAAAGTCTTGCAATAAGGTTATTAAAATGCTTAAAACCCATCTATATCATAATATATAAGATTTTACATATATTACTTTTTAATAATCCTCACCTAAGGATATGTTTTTGTCAATTTTTAGAGAGTGAGGAAGGGAGAGAGAAACATCGATCAGTTGCCTTCCACCTGGCTGGTGATGGAACCCAAAACCTAGATATGTGCCCTGATGGGGAATCAAATCTGCAACCTTTTGGTGTACAGGATAATGCTCCAACTAACAGAGCCACACAGCGATGGCTAAATATATCACTTTTAACCTCTAAAACAACTCTCCGAGGGTGTCTATTTTGTTGTTGTTGTTGTTGTTGTTGTTAATGCTCAGCCAAGGATATTTTTCCCACTGATTTTGATAGAGAATGGAAAGGAGGAAGGGAGGGAGGGAGGAAGGGGGATAAAGAGAGGGAGAGAGGGAGAAGGAAAGAAAGAGAGAGAAAGAGAGAGAGAGAAACATCAATGTGAGAGAGACATACTGATCAGTGGTCTCCTGCATGCACCCTGACCAGGGCGGGGATTGAACATGCAACCCAGGTATGTGCCCTTGATTGGGAATTGAACCTTTGGTGCGAGGGCCTAGAGTGTTTATTTTCAATCTTCTTTATAAATGAAGAAACTAAGGCTCAGAAAAATTAAATATATTGTCAAGAGAAAAAATGAAAATTAGCTTAAGCATCTTCCTGGAACAACATGGAAGACAACACTACAGGGAAACAATAGTCTAGACACGGAAGATAAAAGTGCCTCCCCCCCCTCCCCGCAACAACACAAGATAGAAGTGTACCCTTGTGCTTTCTTCCTCAGATTTTTAGTTTTTGAACATCGAGTCCAAGGGAACAGAGAAAAGTTTTCAACAGTTGGACTGGGAAGGTAAGTCAACAACTGCTGAGTGGTTAAGGACTTCTAGGGACATTTATATGTGTAAATGTCTCAAATGGAACAGATTAGAGACCTGGGCCTTGAGGACTCTCTTGACATAGCACTAGTGCCATCTAGTGGCAATTACTCTACCTTTCAGGCACTGGGTCCCTGAAAACATAACCATCAGAGAGGCAGAGATAAGCTGGTTTCATTTCTCATGCCAATTAGTAGTGGCTGTCTTGGAAGCACTGTGTTAAGAAAGATTCTGAGCCTACCTCTGTGCTCCTCAGAGAATATTGTTACTAATTTAAAATGTTGGCCTTGAGCGTTGCAACCATTTCTAAGTAAATAAAATCAACTTCTGTGGCAGCAGTTGATGCCTTCCCTCTAAGACCTATTTAGGTAGTTAAGTCTCCTGCAATAGTTTGTTTTTTGTTTTGTTTTGTTTTAAACATGGAAATCAACTAGAATGTGCAGTGAATACAAACAGTTGATGATCATAAGGAAATACTATTTATAATTACGTATTTTAAGGCAATATTTTCCCAAGTTATGAACATAAAATTAGTACGAAACTAGTTAAAACCTTCTAAATATAATTGTTTAAATACTTTTGTAACCTGAATAATGCATAAGTGACTTAATTATGTGACAATTCTGGATGAGAAAATTTCTGAATTGTTGTCCCAAATGATGATACACTAGAGAAAACATTTTACACTGTATATTTTATGTGACGGCTTCTACTCCATTTCCAGGCATTATTTGGACAGGGGAGAATGTCTCTATGGGGCAAATGTTTCTATGGGGCTAACTTAAGAAACTCAAAAGACTAAAATAATTGAAAAGAGCTCAGAGACTACATATGGTCTAGTTCTTAGAAGCTTCAGTACTAGGTTTAGAGAAGCTACTTTGATTTTTACTGACAATGAAAGCTGCTGAGGGCAGAAAAGGATCATCCGTGGAGAACAAGGAAGGGCCGGACACATGTTTCTGGCTGCTGGGGAAGTGTCTTAGGGTAAGTGTGCTGGGGGAGTTCTCAGATATGACCATGTAGTGTACAAGGTTGGCCAGTTAACAATGATCATCTCATTTTTGAGATTTGACTAGAATAACAGTAAAACCAAAGGCCAAGGCAGGATGAAGGTGGTCTTGAAGCAGAGTAAGCTCAGAGTTAGATGGGAAGACTATATGAAAGTGAGGAAGCACAAAGTAAGAAAAGTGAACCTGATGCTTAAGATTTATACAATCTTTATAATCCTTAAATGCATGCCAATATTTGAAAAATTGCCCTATTAATTATGAACCTATTTGCTTTATCAAATGCAGAGGAAAAGGAAACAAATTGTGAATCTATTTCTAATCTGTCTAGAAACACAGTGGAAGATTTCTATGAATGAATAACTATCATAATTACAATAGTCCGTGTAAAAGAGTATGTAACTTTATACCATTTTAAAGGTATGATTTTAAAAATACTATTCAAATACAACAAGGAACATCTAAAGTAAAAATCAACGGAAATATGAGAAGTGTAAATTAGGTGTGCCAGCATCAGACTGCAAAGTATGGCACCAGATATGGGTAAGCTACAGCACTAGGACTGCAGGTGCCGGGATCAACCAGATAAACACTGATGTTATCTATAATTACCTCATTTTTAGCTTAAATCACAGGTAATGAGGGAACTCAGAGATTCTAAAAGGCAATTAGAAACTGTACTGGCTTTTTTGCTTCCTGTATCAGGAATTTTTGAAAACTTACTTTTATTTCAAGCTTTATTTTCCTCCATAATGAAACATCAGGGCATCACTTATACATATATAAATAAATATAAAAACAGAATGCACAATTTCTCACAAGCTTAAAATGGATTTCTTCCTATGTCCAGGCAAAACATGTTCTCATATGACGAGGCTCCATTGAAACAAAGGTAATAGTTCAGTTTGTTAAAAGTAACTTATGTGAGCCCTGGCCGGTTTGGCTCAGCGGTTAGAGCGTCGGCCCACGGACCAGGGAGTCCTGGGTTCAGTTCCCGCTAAGGGCACGTACCTCGGTTGCAGTTTATCCCCGGCCCTGGTTGCGGTTGTGCGGGTGACAACCAGTCGATGTGTCTCTCTCACATTGATGTTTCTCTCTCTCTTTCTCCCTCTCTCCCTCCCACTCTATCTGAAGATAAATGCAATATCTCTCTCTCTCTCCCCCGGGGTGAAGATAAAAAAAAAAAAAGTAACTTACGTGATGATTTGACTCAGGTCTGGACTTAACTTTGAATTGAGAAATCTTGAGCCTCCACCTCAATATCCACAAGGACATAAAGAACTGACTAGGCAACAGTTTTGGACTGTCAGATAGAATACTTTTTTAAAAAAAACATATTATTTTCTTCAAAATGTCTTTTTTAAAAGTTTCTAAATTCAGTGTTATATTAAAGTAGGTAAACTCAACAAACATACCTTTTTTTTATCCTCACTTGAGGACATTTTTCCATTTTTTGTTCAGATAGAGTGGGAGGGAGAGAGAGAAAGAGAACGAGAGAGAGAGAGAGAGAGAAATATTGATGTGAAAGGGACACATCGAGTGGCTGTCACCTGCACAACCCAACCAGGGCTGAAGACTAACTGCAACCGAGGTACGTGCCCCTAGCGGGAACTGAACCCGGGTCTCTCTGGACCGCAGGCCAACGCTCTAACCGCTGAACCAAACTGGCCAGGGCTCAACAAACATACTTAAAAAAAATAATAATAATCAAGCAAAGCTATATCATAAGGTTATAAAAAATTAAGTACACAATAAAGGTACATAATCGAAGAATCAGCATTTAGAAATGAGGCGAGAAAAGAATCCTGTACTAGACAATGTCTATGAAGTTGACTGAAATGAGTGTCTCTTACATTTCATGGTTTACTGAAGTTTCTTATATAATTAATAAGGAAAATGCCTCTTCTCTAGATACCTCCCTGCATACCTTCCCTACCTTATTCCCATTCCTAGCCCAGCACACTTGAGATTTGTGGTAACTAGTATAAGCTTGAAAGTTAAATTTCTGTATGATAAAGAATTTGTCACACATCTATAATGTAAGCAATTCTGTAAGGGAAATACAGAATTGAGAACAAACTATTTTCCAGTAATTCAGAAATAGGTTTTCATTTAGCAAAATTGGATATCCTAATTAAAAGTTAACTCTGTCTCTTAAAGCATGTTTTCCAAGACTGGGTTGACTCATACGGTATTGAATCTATAGAAATAAATATACACTTCAAATACTTTATCTTAAAAAGATCAAAATGGATTACGTTTTAATTGACGCCACTATTCATTTGATAACCTCTAGCACTATTCAGTAGAATTTTCTAAAAAGAAAGAAATGTCCTATATCTGACTTTCCAATGTGAGTGATGCAACTGAAGAACTACATAGTTTATTTCATTTTAATTACTATAAACATAAATTTAAATAGTCTCATGTGGCTAGTAGTTCTCATACTGGACAGCAAAGCTCAAAGTATTTTAAGGATGATGAACCATTCATATATGCATTCACTCTCTAAAATAACTATATATGTTCAAGGGGTGTAACAATAAATATACACATGACACACATATAGTGATACTGGGGAAATAAGACATATGCTAAAAGTTAAATAATATAAGTGGTTAAAAATCAAGGTAATTCCATCGGAGATGTAACACAATGCATAATTATAAATTAATAGTGCTACTAGTAAGATCAGATATAGATGTAACAGGTTATTTTAATCTTTTTGTCTCTATCTCATTGCCTCGCCCTGTGTTTCTGTCTCTACTACCACTCTCTGGGCCTTGCTTAGTCCCACCTCCTTCTTCTCCCGTTCACATACACAGAGAATGACGGTGATACATCCATAAGTTATCAAAAATAATCAATACTGGGTCACAAGCCCAATATAAACATACTCAACAACAGACTGGTGCAAAGATCCAGGAAATGGTCATTTTAATGGAAGATAAATGGGTTAAATAAAATAAACTTTAGTTTAAGGTCAGTATGTAGTTTACAATCTGTTTGGATTACTGTGCCTGGGAAAATAATTTCACAATGGGCGTCTAAAAAGTTAAGGAAATATCCCTACCCAAGGCCTACTAGAAAATCTCTCTCGTTTATAATTAAAAAAACAACACCACCTCACTAATTTAAAAACCTCCATGTCTCATAGACCATAGTGTGGTGAAAGCCTGGGGAAGAGTGGGGGCTGGGTGGAGCGGGGGAAGGGGAGAAATGGGGAACAACTGTAATACTATCAACAATTTTTTAAAAATTCAATTAAAAACAAACAACAAAAACCACAACAAAAAACCCATGCCTCATTTACCCAGCATGATAAAAAGCCAATATGCACCATTTTTTTCTCTCAACTCAAAAATGCTGAGAGTATCAAAACATCTATAAGATTTAAAGGGATTTTTGTCCAGATGTAGTACACATTTGGAAATTGCATAGCTATTTGCCCCTACATGAAATAACTCCACACTGCTCTGCTTTTGGAGTTTTCCATTCTGTTTCTAGTGCCATTTCTCTCGTGACCATACTTGTCAGGCTATCAGCTCCCAATTCCTATAATGATTATATAATTAGCTTTTAGAAATTCTAAATCTCTACTGGTCTATCATTTGCTCAATTTAATTTGTCTTTTTAAAAATAAAGACAACAAACTAGACTTTAAACTGTTATACATTCTAGCTTCACTTCAATATCAAACTATCATAATCTTTTTAATTAGAAAAAATGAGAAATAAGACTAAGTAGAAGAGAGTAAGGGCTGAGAGAGCCCTCCTGTGACTAAACATACTTTAACAAACTTTTTGTCCATGTTAATACTGTCCATCTGTTTCTAAGTTTCTGATTGTATTCAAGTTGGTTGGGGCTATTAGAAATTTGACCTCTAGATAGCGATTGTGTTATTGTACATCCACAAAAAAAGAGGGGAAACCCTTTTCTTAACACTGGTTTGGGGGTGGCAGAGAGAAGGTGGGGACAAACTGACATGAGGAAATTAGGGGTGTGGAGCCTGTCTTTGAGTCTGCATTCTGTTTCCCATGAAGGCTGGAACAACACTAGGAGTAATACTTTTACCACTGATTTTCTAAAACAGTTGTTCCACATCATAGGAGAAGATGAAACATTTTCTCATGACCTCTTCGCCCAAATTAAATTGTGTGTCATAAAAATTCCTGTGTTAGGCAGAAATATTCTCCACTGCTGAAACTTTATATTATTTGAAAGTTCACCTACTTCAAAAAGACCCAAATCTAGTCTTGACTTCATAAGAAAGGCCTTTTGTTATTTGCTATTCTGCTATCCATATACTCAGTAATTCAGATTCCAAATGCATGCCACAAAAAAATTTAATTATATGACCACAGACATCTTTATGAACCAAAGAGATGTTTCCATAAAGTAACAGCTTTATGGAAACATGGAATGCTACTATAAAACTTAAAATCGGCACCATAAGAAAATCCTCATTTAGGAATGGCATCTTGAGATGTGAGGCAGAGGTTCCTTCTCTGGGGCCCATCAACAACCCAGGTGGCAGTGGGAGGAACAGGGATGAGAGCAGTGTTAAAAAGACCAGACCACTCTGGCTTTATTTATTTATCCCACTCCAACTCCCTCTGCCCACTCCCAAATCTCTTCTGTGGAAACACAGTCCCTGTTCAACCTACATGGTCAGAATACAAAAGAGAGAAGCAGGCACTCGGTGGGGCCCAGTGGTAAGGTGGGGAGTGGCAAGAAAACAACAGTAGTTACTTTGGAGATTATAAATTTATTACTATACATTAAACAAAATCCAAATAATGAGATGTCTGGACCTGGTTCAATGACAGTTGAGCTCTCCTGCTCAAGAGAACCTGAAGATCTAGAAGCACATTAAAAACCTGTAATGAGAGTTAAGAGACGCTGTTCAACTATCCTGTTTTGCTTCAAAGGGTTGAAAGATTTGAGCATGTCATTGGAATTACTTTCCTAATCTGAGCAAGTAGCTTGAAATACAATCTTTGAAACTCCTTGAGAATATGTCAACCAGACTGAACTACTTCTATATCTATCTCAGAACATTGCATCTATAATCATGGAATGAAAACCATGTCCATATGTTCATATGATACCAGGATGTCTTTTAAATTTCAAATACTCCTCATTAGCAGGCTATTTCTTATTCCATCCCATAGCTGCTTTATAGATTTCCCCCATATTTCTAAGCATATATTATTCGTTCTCAATTGTATCATTATCAAGTATTTCATATAATTTTGTGAGATTTAAAGGTACATTATCAACATCAGTGCAAGTTTTTGATCTTTGATTCAAATATAATAAACATCTATGATATACTAAAACCTAAAAGTTTAATACTGTAAAAACAGCAGTTCATTCAAAGTAACAATGTCATCACAGTGGAACAGATATATGTAAATACCTATGTTGTATGGGTCACTTTAGCTATCTTTATAGGTAAGGGCATAATTCTGTCACTGAAAAATGTAAGTCCAATCAAATCTACCCATTCTAATAGTACAGAAACACTTGCTAGAGTAGAAAATGAAGATTGCCTTTGTTTATATTGTTCACCCCAGAATACTCCTGTCCCTCTAGAATGTCTAGTAAACATATCCCCCTGCCCCCAACCCCCAGCCCCCAGTTCTAACTACCCCATCTGGTGTTCCCCTTGTTCTTGGTAAATGCCCCCTCTGCAACACCTGTCATCCTCTGTGTTAGTTGCTCCCATGTTTGCCTCCCCTCCTGGACCACGAGGACACCAGGGGCAAGGTCTCTGTTTTATTCCTCTTTGGGTCTTAGTGTTGGAGGTTCCGCATACTGACTTGCCTATAATGAGTGTACAAGAGTACAATAAAAGATTGAAGAATGAGATATGTTAGCTCTCTTGAACCAAAAAAAAAGGTATAAACATGTCAGAAAAGCACTTATAAAAACTCCAGATTAAAAAATTGGATTATTGCCCTGGCCAGTTTGGCTCAGCGGTTAGAGCGTCGGCCTGCGGTCGGGAGAGACCCGGGTTCAGTTCCCGCTAAGGGCACGTACTTCGGTTGCAGTTTGTCCCGGGCCCTGGTTGGTCGTGTGGGTGACAGCCACTCGATGTGTCCCTTCACGTCGATGTTCCTCTCTCTCTCTCCCTTCCTCTCTCTCCCTCCCACTCTATCTGTACAAAAAATGGAAAAATATCCTCGGGTGAGGGAAAAAAAAAAAAAATTGGATTATTAACCACTGCTACTTTCCCCCAAAAGGCAAGATAATCTGATATAGGAAATAGACAAATATTGAATATCAATTTCTAGTAAAATATTCTATGAAAATTTCATCCTTAGACCGTATCTTTTAAAGTTACAAATCAAAAATCAGACATTAAGCATTACACAGAGCTAACAATATAAAGCAGACCAACATACAGATAGCAAGTTTAAAAAGATTTTATAAATTTTATAAATTTCCAAGTTTCAATCCTAAGCCTATGCATTATTTCCTCAAATTATAGCTCCAGCAACGTACTTCAACATCACTGATCAAATATTTAATTGATTTTGTCTATTTCACTACTATACCTAAAAAATGCAGCATGCAAATAATATACATTACACATTCAAGTACAAAAACTCACAAGGCTGACATGACAGTGGCACATTTCAACTGGGAACGCCAGGGGCAAACAGAATGTCCAGGGAAAGGGACTCTCAGTGCTGACTGACTCAGAGCAGCTTATCCTCATGTTTCAAGTGTGTGCCAGTCTTTTCAAAGATAAACATTTACGCAGCCTTTAGATGAGTGCAGCTTGCAGCTAACAATGTAAATAAACATGAAAACAAATGTCCCCTAAAGCCTGGCTACAGGTAACAAAGAGGGCTTGAAGGGGTTTATGAAGGAAAGGAACTCTCACTGTGATATGTACACTCAAGTCAGTTTGGGTTATGTTAATTTAAGGCTGAATAGTCTTGCATCACTTAATGATGGAAATATGTTCTGAGAAATGTATCCTTAGGCAATTTTCTTATGTGCAAACATCATAGAGTGCACTAACACACACATAGCCTACTACACACATAGGCTAGGTGGTACAGCTATTGCTTCTAGGCTACAAACCTGTGCAGCATGTTACTGTACTAAAAATACTGTAGACAATTTTAACACAAGAGTATGTATTTGTATATCTAAACATAGAAAAGGTACCGTAAAAATATAGTGTAAAATATTTTAAAAAACGGTCGCCTGCACAGGGTACTTACCATGAATGGAGCTTGCATTAACTCTGGGTGAGTTAGTGAGTGGGTATAAGTGAATGTGAAGGCCATTACTGTACACTACTGTAGATTTTATAAACATCACACACCTAGGATGCACTAAGTTTATGAATATGTATTTCTTTATTTGAAATAACCTTAGCTTACTATAACTTTTATCCTTTATACTCTTCTAATTTTTAAACTTTTTTTTTTTAAATCCTCGCCCGAGGACATTTTTGCATTTATCTTTATATAGAGCGGGAGGGAGAGAGGGAGGAAGAGAGAGAGAGAAAAACATCGACATGAGAGAGACACATTGACTGGTTGCCACATACACAACCCCAACTGGGGCCAGGAACAAACTGCAACCGAGGTACATGCCCTTAGTGGGAACTGAACCTGGGTCTCTCTGGTCAGTGGGCTGACGCTCTAACCGCTGAGCCAAACTGACCAGGGCTAATTTTTTAACTTTTTTATTCTTCTGTAATAACAGCTTAAAATACGCACTGCACTTTTGTACAAAAAATCTTTTTTTTAATCCTCACTCAAGGATATGGTTATTGATTTTAGAGAGAGTGAGAAACATCAACGTGAGAGAGAAACATCAATCAATTGCCTCCTGTATGCACCCTGACTGGGAATCAAACCTGCAACCTAGGTATGTGCCCTGACCGGAAATCGAACCCACAACCTTTTTTAGTGTATGGGACAAAACTCCAACAAACTGAGCCACCCAGCTAGGGTTCTTCTTTCTTTCTCTCTTTTTTTTGGTTAATCCTCACCGAGGACACTTTTTCCATTGGTTTTCTAATAAAGTGTGTTTGGGGGGGGGGGCATTGATGTAAGAGGGATTGGTTGCCTCCCACAGGACCCTGAGACCAGGGCTAGAGATAGAGCCTAAAGCCCAGGTACATGCCCCTGACTGGGAATCCAACCCGAGACCCTTTGGTCCTTGGGCTGATGCTCCCAACTGCTGAGCCAAACTGGCCAGGGGTCTTCTTTCATTTTTATCCTTTGCTATAAACTATTTTTCTACTGAAAAAAAAAATGTATTTTTTTACCTTTTAAACTTTTTTGTTAAAAACTAAGACAGTCACACACATCAGCCTAGACCTACCCAGGGTCAGGATCAGTATCATTGTCTTCTACCTCCATATCTTGTCCCACTGGAAGATCTTCAGGAACAATACATGCATGGAGATCTCATCTCCTATGACAGCAATGCCTTCTTCTGGAATACCTCCTGAAGGACCTGCTTGAGACTCTTCTTGAGGAGGTATAACTTTTTCAGAAATATGTCCATAGTGGTTTACTTGGTTTGTCTCTCTCTTTTTTTTTTTTTTCCATCACAGATATGCTTGTAAGCAGATAATCCACCATAAACATTCCTCTCTAATAATGAAAACCTTTCAGTGTTCAGGTTCATACTTTCAAACTTTTTAAGGAGCTGTTGAGGTCCGCAAAAGCTTCTGTTAAACCCTTCACTGTGAATTTTTCCAGGTTCTTCTTTTTCTACTCTTGTGATTTCCTTTTCTCTTACCTCTTCTCTAGCTATGAGTTCTTGTTACAGTTCCAAAAACTTACTAGTCAATTCTTTAGGAACCATTTCTAGGAGCTCCTCAATGTCATCCTCATCCACACCCAGGTTAAAGTTGTTTGCCATCTCAACCACAGTCTTGTTGATTTTTGCAACCTACTTATCTTTGGCAAATCCTCTGAAGTCATGGACAAACTTCTTGAGTATCTTCTTCCAGATACCATTCATACATGCCTCAAAAACATCACTCCAAGCCAAAGCAAAGATCTTGTTGCAGTCATAGATACTGTAACCCTTCCAAATCCTTCAGAATTGTTTCAAGGTCTTCTCAGAGTCTTCCTCCATTGCAGTGATAGCCTGGGCAAAGGTCTTCCTCTCAGGTAGCAGGCCTCAAAAGCTGCTGTAACTCCTAGATCCGCTGGCTGAATCAAATAAGTGGAGGGAAACGCCACTTTGATATTGGAATTAAGATCAACAATAAAAAGAGGAAGTACAGGAGAACTATCAACAATCAGCAAAAATTTGAAAGGTATGCTATCCAAACAGTATTTTTCCATTTCACTGGCATAGCAATTCAGGGCAGCATCTTGGAAGAGGAACTGGGTCATTCATGACTTCTTATTGTTCCTTTAGTATACTGGCAGTGTGTGCTTACTGATAAACTTGAAGGTCCTGGGGTTCTCACTATGCCAGACCACAAAGGGTTTCAATTTGTAGCTTGCAACATTGCCCCTAAGCAAGATTGTTATCCTGTCCATTAAAGCCTTGAAACATGGCAGTGACTTGGCCTCCTTATCAAAGTTCTTCCAGGCATCCCATTTCCAGAATAGGGAGGTTTAACCCATATTAAATATTTGCTCTGGCAAGTAATTTACCTCCACAATCAGCTTTTCTGGAGTTTCCCAAAATTCTCCAACTGCCAGCACCCACAGACTCACCACTCTTTTCACATTATGTAATGAATAACAATTTGTGAAGTGTTGAAAATATCAAGAACTAGCAGTAAATTCAACATCCTAGCCAGGTTCAACCTTTTCTTTCAACAATGAAAACAAACTTCTTGCTCCACCATGATCACCATGGTCCTGAGAGATACTCTTCTGTGTCTGGTCTTCCATACAGGTTGTTAGAGGTTTCTCCATGTCTGACATAGGCCCTTCTTGAATTTTTGTTAGTCCCATTGCCTTCAGTGAAGCACATCTTAACAGCTTCCATCACTTTGTTCTTATTCTTCAAGATCACAGCTATGGTGAAATGAGACTTGCCTGACTGGCAAGCAATAACTATCACTGACTTTCCACCTTCCTAATCCCTAATCACTTTTAATTTTGTCTCCAGGTCAATCACTCAATGTGGCCTCTTACTGGAAACACTAGCAGTGAATTTTGTATGTTTGGGGGTCACAATGAATAAACAAAATGAGATTAAATCAAGCACAGGAGAAAATGATGCAATGAAGACATGCACTAAACGAGATGTATGAGGGACTGCCAGTGTAACACAGGACACTGTTTTACAGCAAACTTTTTTTAATAAGCTGAGAGTACACTCTTAAAGAATGATAAAAGTATAGTAGAGTAAATACATAAACCAATAATACAGTCATGTATGATCATTATCAGTATTATGTAGCCACATAACTGCATATGCTGGACTTTTATATGACTGATAGCTCAGCAGGTTTGTTGACACCAGCATCACCACACTAGTAATGTGTTGTACTGTGATGGCTGAGACATCACAAGGCAATAGGAAGTTTTCGGCTCCACTATCATCTTATGGGACCACTGTTCCATATGTAGTTTGTCTTTGACCAAAACATTGTTATGCAGTGCATGACTGTACATGAAAACAAACCAGTTAATTATTTAAATAGAAGGTGACATATTTCCAGAGCCTTAAGTGATCAATAATTAGTTCAGACAGATTGTACATTATAAGGAAGCATAGATACTGACTAGTTCCACTATCATACAAAATAATAAAGTTACTTCAAGAAAATATATTTATCTATTCTCTCAAATGTGACTGTATTATGGAGATAAGAATAAAAAGTAATATTCTCATTTTGGTTTCTTGAAAATGCTAAGGTAACACATTTTGTGTCTCTGAACTTCTAATTTATCTGTAAAGGTTGTGGTGCTACTTAAGCAAGAATTTTTAAAACATGCAATACCTGACTATTTAATCAGGGATGCTGACCTCTCTTTCCTTAGATTGTCAAATAAAAAAAAATAAAAAAAAAGACAACAGCCAACACAACAATAGTTGTCTGGTGTGAATGAATCAAAATTATACCTATTTTTTGTCAGATTGGCAAAAAATATATTTTTTGGTGTGCCGTAGAATTTAGTACTTAGTTTCTTATGCCAGGAGATGGAAAGGTTGAAAATCGCTGCTCTATGATACAGGAACTGTTAACATTACAATTTCACAAATGAAGTTATTAGGAATCAGATAAGTCAATTACCTTGTCTAAGGTCACACAGTCAGTAAATGGTGGAGTCAGTAGTGGTGGATCCTTATGTTTATCTGTGTGTTTTTCCCAAATTGTTTCCGTAAACCATGTATTTATTCTTAAGAACTTAAAAAGTTTATATTATATAAATGCCCAACCAAATAAGGGCAGCACATCAATGTGAGAAAAGCAATGCTCTAAGAATCAGAAAAGAAATCCTAAGTCTAGGCTCTCCTTTCTCGTCTACTTACTAAGCTATGATGTCCTGGAAAAATAATTAAAATGGCAAGGCCTTAGGAACTTAAGATGGCAAGTGGTGGTGGAGTGGGATGGGGAACTCAGGTTGGTCTCTAAGTTCTTTAATATATTCTACAGACTAAATGTGCCCCCTCCCCCCCACACCAATTCATATATTGAATCCTAATACACAATGTGATGCTGTTTGGAAGTGGGGGCTTTGGGAGATGATTAAGTCCCCAGAAGTCTGAGGTTAGTGCTCTTACAAAGACGGTCCTCAGGGAGTTCTCTCACCTTTTCTACCATGTGAGAACACAGTGAAAAGACTGTGGGAACCAGGATGTGGGCTCTCAGCCAGCACTGTAATCTTTAAACTTCCCAGTCCCCAGAACTGTGAGAAATAAATTTCTGCTGTTTATAAACTACTTAGTCTCTGGTATTTTGTTATAGCAGCTTTAACAAACTAATATAGTACAATTTTCAGCAAGTCAAATGATTCTATGACTTCGTATTCTTAAAAATAACAGATTAACACATTTATATCATACTAAGAATGTAACCAAAATCCATATTTCTAAATTTTAAATCCAAAGTATGCTTTTGTTCTATTACCTCTACGCTAATATTTTGAATCATGGCTTCATTGTTATTTGAAGAGACATTCTTACCTACAAATAGGGGGAAAAGGTATTATACCAAAAATAAAGGTAAGTGATGGAAGCCTATTTCCCACTTCCTCTCAAATTACTTATTACATGTAAAGATGATACTTAAAAATCTTTGTGACTACAACATGAAGGCTCATTTTAATAATTTACTCAATGCCTAAAGTAAGTTGAAATCAATATATTTTTCTGTATTCAAGAAAAGACTTAACTTTTAGAATGTAAAAACTAACCCAACTAAAATGTTAAAAACCAACTTACACAGCTGTGACTTTGTGGGCTATAGAACATACCATGCTGAGAAAAGGAGGCAACTCTAGAAGCTCTGAACATTATTAAGAAATTACATCTCCACCACTTCAGACCGAGGAAATAAAATAAAATATAGAAAGGGGGAAAATTCCCTTTTATTTCTTCAACAAAAGTTCTTTTGATATCTGAAATATAGTATTTCTTTAGAGGAAATAATAAGAAGCCAACGATTATGAATATTTCTTAATTAAAAAACATAATGTGTTGTTTTAAGTATTTAAGGTGTTTATAAATTTTTCAAGTCTCAAGCCACCTTATTATCCCAGTTGTAGGATTTATTAATTTAAAAGAAACACATATGAAATCCTTGCACATCCCAATACCATTCTTTTTTCATTCAATATCAGGGTTTCTAACTAAATTATTACAGTCTTTGTTTATTGGCTCTGACTTATAACTGAACAACCACTGGTTGTTATTATTTTGAACTGTGTCTCATGGAGTCAACATTCTGTTTACAAAATATTATTTGAAAATTTTCCAATTGCCAAAATCCAAAAGATAGTACATTTCTCTTAACAGCACAGCTTGGAAAAATATACTCAGAAATGGTATCATGTGAAATTAAAATCTGAAAATAAGTAGGGTAGGCTACATGACTTATTGGTATATATACAGAAAATAGAAAATCAGAGTTAAATATACAAATTTATTTTAAAATAATCTACAATGATTTATATTCCAACCTATGCCATTTATAGAATGCCAAGACAATGTCTGAAAATTAAGCATTATTCTGAGTTTCCCAGAGAATACCAAAAACTGGTCTGAGTTTTCTCTAACTAAATTGACTATTAAACCAATGGATTTTAACAAAGATCTGTGGCTATATAAATACTACCTAATGAGGAAAAAATGAAGTTATTTTCTATATTGGGAATTATGACATACTTTAAAAAGCGTTACATTGACTCAAAAACCATACAGACTTCCCAAGAACTTTTGTAGAAAGTTATAATTTGATCAATCAAGATATTTAGAACATAGGATAAAAAAAGAAATTTAAAAATATTCACCTTCAATTGATATCATAGGTCACTGTTATACCACCTAATAAGATAATTAAAAACATGCAAGCAGCTGGTACTACAGCTAAACAGATTAATGTAATAGTCTGTAGTCATATATGCTGGCAAGGGGCTCGCCTCTTTGCAGAGAAGGTCAGCCGTCCTTGAAAAGAGGGGATGTGGGTGGTAGTGAGAGAATATTCCTTCTACCATGTGGCCTGTACTATAGTCACTTGGTTAAATGTCTATTGCAAACTACTTTTCTTTCATACCCAGCAAGGAGTCTCTCAGTTTTAATGGTTTTATAAGAAATACAGAAAGCTCATATCATCTGACAGAAAACATGAAAATTGGTCTCCTCCCAAAATTACAAGATATAATACATACACGAATAATATCTTTTCAATTTTTATGCTTTTTCAATTTTAATAAGTCAAATTAGTTAGGATATATGCAACCAAATTTTAACAAAAACTGCCAAAACAAGATCTACTCTATTACCCAGGCATCATATAACAATCATACTGGTGCCTTAGGAGTTAAAAGCAGCTACACTCTATCTTGAATCAATGAAGCAAAAACCACAAAAGACACAAATCCAAAGTAAAACCTCCCAGCCTATAAAAAACAAATCTATAAACATTAGGCACACAAAGCTATAGTTAGGGTCCATCGATTTTAAATTTCAAATATTTTTTGTCAAAATTCCAAACATCCATCTCTGAAGTCATACTAACAGTAAAACATCTTCCTTTCATCTTTACTATGTGTACACTTTTGTTATACACAGGCAATTTAAAATACTGTATCAGAGACTGAGAGTTTCAAGCCTTAGGTTAAGCTTATTCTTAGCTTTCCTTCTGCTAACAGACAAAAGTTATTTTTCCTGTGAGACACATTTTTTAAAAAATTTCCTTTTAGTGTCTCTATATTAAAGCACTATAAAAAAAAATTCTACATTACCAAAAAGATAACAATGATGACAATGATGATGATATCAACTGGAAGATAAAATCAGGTAATATTTATTCAGCATTTACCACATGATATTACCTCATTAACTACTCATAAGTGTGTTTTATTACTCCCATTTTAAAGATGTGGAAAGTGAGGCTAAAATTTGTCCAAAGTCTCTGACGTCAGGATTAGAACCAACTCACTGTGTTTAGGCATTACTAACAAACAAACAAAAACAAAACAAAACAACAGCCCTGTTCTGTGTGGCTCAGTTGGTTTAGCATAGTCCCATGCACCAAGAGGTCACCAGTTCAATTCCTGGTCAGGGCACATGACCAGGCTGCTGGCTCGATTCCGAGTAGGGAGCATGCAGGAGGCAGCCGATTGTTGTTTCTCTCTCTCTCTCTCTCCTATAAAAACATATTTAAAAAAAAAATTTTTTTTTAACAACAATAAGAATACAGTCCTCTTGAAACTGAAAATCTAGGCCCACAATAATAGAAACAAATAATGGTTAAAATATAGATGTAGGTGATCAATTCAAAAGATAATAAACCTTGGCATATGCTATAAAAGACTACACCCGTTTGAAGGTCAAATGAGGACTAAGGCCACAAAGTTGACAATTTACATGAGGTAAGCATAAAAGAATAATAATGTCATGGCTTTGCACTTAGATTTTCCAAAGGCTTTGTTTCATGTATTTTATCTCAGTCGTTAAAACAGTTGTGAGAAGGATGCATCCATTTTATAGATGACAAATTAAGGCTAATCATTATCTTGGACCCAAGTATATACAGCTTGTATATGTTCATACTAGGCCGACAGCCAGAATTGTCTAGCTGTGCAGGAAGGTCAGGATTTCTGAGGCAGTTCAAATAATACAAAGGTAGAACTGCTAGGATGTCTGAGGGTTGGAATATTCACATTTTTCCAATGACCTATTTCTAGTTAGTTTAAAAGGGCTATGATGGCAGGAGAAAAATCATTTTCATTTACAAAAGTAAATTTTACTGACAATTCTGTTGCCATTTTAGTGTGATTCTGCAACAATTCCTAGGTTTTATCAGTTAACCTTAATATGAAAATATACCCCAGAGCTGTGTTTCTATGAATTCTGCATTTAACCCAAGTGTCAAATTCACAAGTAAACTCATTATATTGTAAGAGCTATTGCCTACTGAGTAGAAAAATATTCATTTCATACTTTAAATACTATAATACTATTTAATAAGAGCACTGGCCTGCCAACTACTGAAAGCTTGTTTTTATATACTGTACCACCTGAGCTTTTTATCTTGCCTTTTTAATTACAACAATAAATTAATATCTTAACATTACAACACTGACAGGCATTGATTAAAAATATATTAGTTAACAACATTAGTATTTATTGTGCAAAGTTGCATTAGGAGTTCATTTTCAAAATACAATTATCATCCAATAAAACTAAGATCCTTTAATCTTCAAACTATTCAAGAAGAAAATAAATTGCAAGATAATACTTTGCATTCACATTAACACATTTCTCTTAACTTTATATTATGTCCATTATTTACTATAATTAGCAAAACTATAAATGTAATTGTAAAATATAATTTACCAACAAAATTTATATACATATAGATTTTCCTTCCTTTGAAATATATCTTAATTTTCCTTTTGCCTTGGTTATTTTTTATTGTATTTATATCTAATAATGATATTGCCACCATAGATTTCACATGAATTATCATATTAACATTCCTCAGTTACACGCCAAATCATAAATCTTTATTTAACTATTGGTTACATTCACCTATTTATTTGGGGTGATCAGCTATAACGTGTTCAGAGAGAGGATTCCACATATTATTTAATATGTCAAATTCCAAGTTTACATCACACTTCGGCACCAAAATGATCTGGAGAATGGCAGCATTTATAAGGTAAGATAGGTACAGTGAAAACATAATGACAACATACAAGCCTCACTGCTGTGATAATACCTTCTAGAACACCCTGGGAACATCAGCCTTTTGCAGTATCCGTGACACTTGAACGACTGATTATTTATACAGACCCCAACTGGTATAAAATAAAGATGTCAAGTGTTTCAATTACCATCTCATTTCTGGAATTCATAAACAAACTGTAAAAACTTTCACATGTAGCACCTTCTTATTAAGTGCTTCCCGTATACAAGGCCCTACTCTAGATGTTAAAAGCTTGCCTGGGATCTGAGGAAACAAATAACACAGTTCCTATTAGGAATACAGAGTATGTGTTCAAATAAAAATATAAAGATTCTAAGCATAAATTCCATATTTATAATATAAAAGGAGTGACAGCTTAATATTCAAATGAGTTTCCAAGTGTACAATGGTTCTTGCATATATTTTACAGTGTCATTACACAAGTATCAGAACTAATTAACCATAAGGACAGTGTACTCAAATTAAAGTATTTCTTCAACAATCTGCTTTGCTGTCTATAATGCCAAAATGTACTATTATTGAATCTGTACATTTTCCCCTAAAAGTAAATCTAGTTCTTATATCATTCTGGCTCAGTATATACATTTTCAAATATTACTGGTAATACTTTAGTCTTTCTTCTTTCTAGGTTTCTCTGTTATAAAGGTACAAACTCCATAAACACTCAAGCAAATTCAAGTTAAAAGGAGAATATTAACAAAGAATAAATAAGATACATTATTTTCTTAACTAGTGTATCCTTTTTAAAAAATCACTAGTTGAGACCATAACTGTCCTGTTTGCTGAAGAGCCAAACAGGATATTAACAGACAGCACTTAATGTAACCACAGATTACATTTTATACTCTTAGTTGCTCATAAGCAGTACATTACGTTTTAGCAGAAAACTTAAAAAGGAAGCCTTTAGTACTATAACACATATACTGATAAAACAAAAACAACAATGGATTATAATGAAGCTTCATACACATGTGCATTCATTCCAATTATCCCAACAAAGGTTAACAACAGATGTCTATAGCAAGTCCATTCATTTAAGAATTTAGAAAGCCACATTTTCCATTATTCAATAAATCTGAAGAACAATAGCATGTCATAATATCCTTTACATTTGTCATATTTTTAAAGTATAGGTTCCTTACTACTCTAAGGTTAGAGTCCTATAAAATTGGGCATTTTGTACATTATCTTGTAATATTATGTATCTATGCATTCATCACCTACCTATAGGAATTAAAAGTCCCATCAGAATCTAAGGTAGAACTGGTTCTTCTTCCATTTTTATTTGAGTCTCCTGGAAAAAAAATTTAAAAACACTGAAATAACGGAGATTACAGAACTGAATATTTCCGTTGAAAAGTTACTATGTGAAAGCTCTATGCAGTATGTTGGGTCAGAAGGTGTATATCCCCTTATCCCTCCCCCAAATGTCTTTTATAATCAGAGCCCATTAGGCCAAAAATTGATTTTGATGCTAAGATATAAACCAATAAAACTGCTTCTAAGGTAGATAGGAATACTGCCAAAGTGATTGTTACCAGGAACAAATGAAGTCCAGTACAGACATTTTCTTCTTATGAGTCACAGGCTAGCCAAATTTTATAAACCACTTAATCCTACACTAATGTTTATAAACAAAGGGCAACTGTATGTTAATGACCAAGTCAGTCTCCCTGACCACTGGTAAAGTCAAAAGAAGCCGCCAGAGAGCAGACTTAGAATGTTTTCCAGCCTCCAGTTCACCCTATCTAAACATCTGATAAGCACAGAAGTAAAATAGAAAGCAGAATTGGGAGGTGATGAACAACAATGCATTCTAGTGAGCTTTGAATACGTCTTAATATTCTTCCCAAAACTTAGGTTTTAGCTGTGGGCAAAAGTTCAACAGTTTAAACTTTTTTTTTTAAATAACATCAAAAAGTATGTCTGCCTCATGTAGTAATATCAAACATTTAGAAAATAAAACATTTTCACTTCAGAAACTGGCATATTCATAAATTCAGATTTAGAACAAATTTATACCTATCAGTTTAAAATTATAGAATAGAAATAAATTTGCTAAAGGAGTTAAAAATGCTTACCAATGTCACAATATAAAATACATATTCTTATTGACAAAAGTTTAATATTAATAGTTTAAAATTTTAAATGTATACTACAAAGTATAGTTTTATGAAACCACAGTATACTACTATAAAACATATTTAGTTTTAGAAACAAATAAAAAGACTATAATCTGACTATATTTTATACTCCTAATTCCTATAATGTAACTTTCAAACATCAGGTTATATACCTTTTTATGATATTTAAAGCTTAATAATTTAATTATACATCCAATTTTAATTTATACTTTTAATCCACTCTGAACAAGCTAAGGTGCCACTGGAGATCATCACAGTGGTCCTGGTTAAGTCAAATAGTAATTACAGAGCTTTCACTTTAAAGATGAGATTATTTTTAATTATTGAGTATAGTACTTAAAGTACCATACTTATATAATTATGCTACTCATTAAATGGTTATTGAAAGCTGAAATGTAATTTTAATGACAGCTACCTATTTTTCTTTGCACACTTTACCGTTGACAGATTAGTCAAGAATGTTGGTTCCCTTCAGAATCTTTGCAGCTGCACCCAAGTTCCAGGAGGACAAGAACTGGACTGAGCCCACTTACGAACTTTTAACTCTATTTCATTTTTTCAAAATGTACTTTGTTTTTTTTGATTAAACAAAAATCCTAAAATGGATTATAGAACTTGAAGATGTTGACAATTATTATAGAAGAAAATAATCCAAAAAAAGTTAAGTGTTTAAGATCAATCTAGCTGGGTACACTTCGTTAATTCTTTAAAAACATGAGTACCGTAAGAATTCTCATTCAAAATAGTTCATTTCCTTTAAAAAAATTAATAGTATTACAATAAAATTTAAGTAATTAGTTTCTATCTTGCTAAATGAAAATTTCCTACAACACATGTTATATAACAGCTTGCAGACACTTCCTGTGAAACACTCCATAATCAGCATAGAATAAGTACATCATATATTGAAAAATATGAGCCTTCTCTCTAAAATGAAAGATTATGATTACTTAAATATATAAAATCTCACCAATAGAACATTTCTTGCCTTCCGCTGATATTTACAGATCAAATATAAAATCCTTCCATTAATTAAGACTTCCAGGTTTTTAAAAAAACTAGGTTTTGTCATAATACATTACAAAAGTGTTCTTCATTTTATACCTGTTATGAAATTAATATATCACATTAAATGTAACCTTCAAAGTATGGTAATAAGAGAAAAAAGCAGTTTTTCTTTCTCAAAAACATACCAAATAAGGAGTACAATTGTTTCTCTAAACAATATTAGAGAAGAGATTTCAGAGTTTGCTATACGAGGAAAAGGCAATAAAGTTTTGAAGAGGAAAACACTGCTTTGTTCCTTCAATCCTCTGGTTGAAATTAATTATAGCAAATGCTTATGAAAACATCTGTTTCTTACAGGTATAAATTCTTAATTTTAGTATGGACGATTCCAGACTTTGGAAGGAAATTGTCTGACAATTGAAAGGTTTACCAAAAAAACCCCACAACAACAGAGTTTGCAATTCTTGAAAATTGTATATAGAGTGTGCTATATCCTGTAGAGACTTTCATTTGTTTGAAACATTTGGAGGGATTTAAAACTGGTAAGTAGGAAAAATCAAAGACAAACAGAAAGGCTCATCGTTCATTTTTAAGCTGCTTTACAATTAAAAACATCTCTGTAACACAATAAACAACAAATAAGAATTATAAACAAATATTAATTTACTATCAACTTAATTTTAAGGTAAGTATAATATCTAAGTATTAATTTTATCAGGGATTTTAATAAGCCTAACACAATAATATGGGAAGGTATGTTGTAGTGTTCCCTAAAAAAAACAACAGAGGGTGCAAGAGAGTTTAATATAATGTTTTTAGTTGCTCTTAATTCTAGAACTAAGTTACCAGGTAGCAGTAACTATAAAAGGATGCATCAGTTGTTTTCAGAACTAACACTCTTTCTCACAGACACACACACACAAATACATTATTAAAGTAATCTTACACAAAGACTTTTAAATGATCAAAGAACACAAATACTTAAATGTTTTAAGATAACAATTAACACTTGCTTAAAAAGCAATTGAACAATAAAGTAAAATTTAAAATATAATTATGATTTTAAAGATATTTCAATATTTAACATAAATTAATCAGTAAAATAATCTGGACTCAGTAAAATAACTAAGTAAATTTAAAATAAATGCATAATTGCCCTGGCCGGTTTGGCTCAGTGGTTAGAGCGTCCGCCTGCGGTCCGGAGAGAGACCCGGATTCGGTTCCCGCTGTCATGTACCTCGGTTGCAGTTTGTCCCCGGCCCTGGTTGGGTCGTGTGGGTGGCAGCCACTGGATTTGTCCCTTTCGCACCGATGTTTCTATCTCGCTCTCTTCCTCCCACTCTATCTCAACAAAATATTGAAAAATGTCCTCGGGTGAGGATTAAAAAAAATTTTTTAAATAAATAAAAATAAATACATAATTATATACAAAATATATCATACATATTATGTTACTATATAAGTAATATAACATTGTTTAGCATTATATATTTATGGAGACAGTTCATCAATTACTTGGGACCATTACAGTTTGAAATTTATATAACATTTCTCATTAGTTCGTAAGTTTGTAAAATGAGTTCATAACATTCACAATTAAAATAAGTTGTCTAATTTGAAAAAATGCTTGTAGTTATATTGCTTCATATGAGGATATAAAGAGCATAGTATTTTCCACTAGTAATTTCTAATATACATGTATCTAACTTATTAAACCAATAATACATATAGTGGTTACTTATATTTCGAAGAAAGAAAATCGAATTCCAGACTCCTTTTTAGCTCTTAACTGCAGTCATGTTTAGTGAAGGACATTTTTAGTATCTATCTGTGCACTGTTGAGATCACACTAAACGAAAGTTTACAATAGATTCTATAGTGCTTTTTATGCACAAGTATGTGCTTTATGAAGAACCAGAGATTTTAAGCTAGGTTTCAGGTTTAAAAGAACCAGAATAATGCTATGAATAAGCACATGTACTCAATTGTGCCTTCAGTGTACATCTAAAAAACATCAAGTTTTAGAGTATCACATCACAGTAGGTATAAATTCTGGTAACTATTACATAATAAAAAGGGGTTTATCCATGAATTGTAAGAGAAATGTCACCAAGTATGTGTGATGAACATTTAATAGAAAGAAGGGGAAAAAAGATCTGGTTCACACTCACTAAAAACAAAGCTATGGGTAACCACATTTTAGTTGTGATAGGATAAGATGGTATAAATGTTAGTAGAAAGACCTATACAATCTTTTCTGTCTTTTCAAGGAATTAGCATTACTACTGAAATGTTTTAGTTACATTTAGAATCCCATTTTAAGTAATGATTTTTTTTAAAATCTATGAATTAATTATATTCATATTGACACATGGTAAAGGCAAAGCATAAGATCTGGTATCAGTATAGCCACACTAAAGGTATCACCTCATTTCAGGAATCAGATAAACAACAGTCTTTCTAGGCTAATTATTTATGCTAAAATTCAGGACCACTCACAGTGCTCAATACAAAAAATTTATGTACTTAGTATTTTTTTCATTTCCTCTATTACTGTCAATTTATCTACTTTCTATTGATTTAATGGTCTCATTTAGTTCTTTATGTAATATTTTCAAATTATTTTTTAGATAGGGAAAATTCAGATGTAAAACAAATACACAAAAACTATTTTAAATAAATAAATTTTAAGTGGAATATTTTAATTTGAGATTAAATTTTTTGTTATTCCTATTAAATCATTAATATAATTATTTTAAAAAGAAAGCAATTACATCAACAGAGTGGGAGAACACAACTCCAAATTACCCTCCCTCGGAACCACTGAAAACAAGCATTGAAACAAGGGAATACTTGCCCTTGCTCTACCCTCCCTGGTACAGTTTTGAAGAGGAAAACCAGCTCCAGCATGGGAACCTAGTACCTGGAGGTTCCAGGGATAGCAGAAAAGATCTATTTGCAAATAACTGTGCAAATGTGTACTAACTTGAAAGACTAAAACAAGATGCTCATCTCTTTTTCATCTAACAAAAATATATATAGTGGGAACTGCTTGTCAACACACTGTAAACCAAACAAACTAAAAACCAGCAAATGCAGAAGCATGGGCAAAGATTACCACTGAAACATAAAATTGACCACTTAAGGCCTGGGACCGACGGCTTATGAGAGTTTCTTTGGGAAATTAGGACATTCAAAAGCACCCAGGTATACAGGGGAAAGTAGAAGACCATACACATGCATGGGATAAGCTGCATGATCAGAAAGAAACTGAGAAAAGCTTAAGCTTCCAAGTTAAGTTGATCACTAGGATGAGTACAAGCCTGGCTAACAAATGAAGGACTATCATAGCACAGAGTCAATCCACAAAGACAAAGAAACGTTTATTTTTTGTTTGCTTATGTTGTGGTTGTTTTAGGCCCTGACATTCAGGGAAATCTCTTGTTAAAACCCTAGCAGAACACAAACTAAGAAATAAAAACTGCAATGACTACATATGTCAAGGTCTAAATATTAGCGAAAATATTTTTAGAAAGTCACTACACACAAAACTAAAACAGTTTTAAGAATATAAAAAATAGCACACTTTGGTGAATGGGGGAACCTGATACCCAGAATTACCAAATAATAATATTCAAATATCCAGTTGTCAACAACAACAAAATCACAAAGGACACAAAGAAATGGAAAGCACAACTCATCAAAGGAACAAAAATAAATGGACAGAAACTATCCCTGAGGAATCTAGAAATTACAATTACTAAACAAAAATTTTAAAACAACTTTCTTAATGATGCTCAAAGAGGAAAAAAAATAGATAAAGAAAGAAAGGAAATCAGGTAAACAATGAATGAACAAATTAAGAATATCAATAAAAAGAAATAATAAACGAAAACAATTTCTGGAGTTGGAAAATACAATAACTGAAATAAAAATTCATTAGAGGAGTTCGACAATATGTGTGAGCACGTAGAAGACAGAAACACAAACCTTGATGATTGGGCTACTAAAATTATTAAGTCCAAGGAGCAAAAAGAAAAAAAAGTAAACAGAGCCTATGAGACCTGTATAATAACATCAAACACATCAACATATGCATTATGAGAGCCTGATACGTTACTTATCTGCTCAATATCTCAGTTTCCTCATTTGTAAAAGGAGAAGATAACTTCTATCAGAAAGTGTGGTTATGAGAATTAAATAAAATAAGCGCAGGTAAAGTATTTAGTGTAGAATATAGCACAATGTTAAGTCCTTAATAAATTACAGCTATTATTTTCAGGAACACTTTAATCAATGTATTTAAGATACTGGAACCAGTGAAAGAATAAAAAGCAGAGGATATTAATTCTATTGAAAGAGAATAAACTTATTCATAATTTAAGTAATTGAAAATTGCAACTTTTTTCTCTTAGTAATTACAAAACGTTTCTGATGTATTTTTTTTTTTTTAATTATCAAGAAGTATCTTTCATGAATTATAGAATGAGGGCATGTAAAATTTGTGGTATCCTTTTAATATCCTTCCTGATGGTGATCATACCAAATATTGAATATAATATACAGGATAGGGTAAAAGTAGGTTAACATTTGTAAGTACATGAAACAGTTTATTTTTATATTATTTATTATTGTTGTTTTCCATAAAAACAATTGTAAACCTACTTTTGCCCGACCCTGTAAACAAAGAGTAGAAAAATAGTAAATTTAAAGTATATTGGTCTTGAAATATAAAGTCATCTAATGCATGAGCTTAATATATATAACTGTTATCAGAATTGATAAAATGTAGATAAGGAACTAAAACTATACTCAATCTAGTAATAAACTGAAACTACAGTATAGTATATATTACACATGAATCAGTATAAAACAAGCTTTAAAAAATTCATTATTATGCAATTGAATGGAACTAAGGTCCAATTCTAAGGCCTATATAATCACATGTAAAATACCCAGTTGAAGTTAATATGTAATAATACGCAAATATTTCTATTTTTTATGAATGTCAATTTGAGGCATATTGTTATTTCTCTAGGCACTCCGTGGATTTAAAGCTGCTGATGTCTCAGAAAAAATAAGTAGACTGAGAATCATTCAAGAAAACAGAATTTTTTTTTAGAGAGAAAGAGAAAGTGAGAGGGAGAGAGAGAAACATCGATGAGAGAGAACATTGATGAGAGAGAACATTGACTGGCCGCCTCCTGCATGCCCCTCACTGGGAATCTGGCCCACCACCTGGACATGTATCCTGACCAGAATTGAACCGGTGACCCCTTGGTGCTTGGGTGGACACTCAACCACTGAGCCACATCGGCTGGGCAAGAAAACAAAATTTTAATGCAAAATTAATTTTCTGGGTCATACCATCTACAGTGATTATAAGAAAGATAGGACCAGATCAGATTATGTTCATGTGAACATGATCATCCACATCACCTGGGAGCAGGTATGTAGGGTATGTGCATGCGTGGGTGCAGATGCAATGGTGAGAGATGAGGAGAGAAGGAGGGTAACGAAGGGAGTAGTGAGAAGGGGCAGAGAGAGAGAGAGAGCCAGAGAAAGAGAGAGGTGAGATTATATAATCATGGGTTGGGTACAGAATTCCCTACTTTTAAGTCTTCACAAATTATTCTAATGACCTATGAGTCATTTCTAGCCCCAAATAGTAAACGTCTACTATGCTAAAAGAGACAGTCTCTTTTTGTACAAGGCAATGCAATTTGTTCCAAATAAAGAAATTTCTGGTATCTCATGTTACCATTTACTATGGAATATCAATGAGGCACAAGCTTTTATCTCATTTTCCAGCAATAGTAGTGAATGGCATTGAGCTGTACCAACTCTGTACACTATCATAATATGACCGGTAGCATGTACTGATTATTGGGGGGAGGATGCAAATTTGAGATGACAAGCAGAACACTGCTATTGGACTACGTGGACTACCTGGCCCTTGAAAGCACCTTCCTACAAAAAAAGTTACACAATGCCAATGCTGTAATTTGGACAATTCAAAACACATTTATACTAAGTAGTTAAATAACCAAATAGACTTTGAGAAGAGCTTCCTCAGAAATAAATGTGTTGACAATAAATATATTTCTTTAAACTTGGAGAAAAAGTATTAAGACCAAAAATAATTATTATCTAATTTTCCCTTTGATATATATTTTTTCTTACTAAAAATACAAATATAACGATTGGGTGTAAACTTTGACATATTTAGTTTTGCTGCTAGTCTAACAAAAGTTTCAATGAACTCCCCATCCCTGCCACACTTACAATAGCTTTTCAAAGAAAATCTAACTGATACTTATGGAATTCTAACACTGGCAATAAATGATCTGTTTAAGGCCTAAATAAATATATATAACAAAAGTAATATACATATTTGCTAAATAAATATATTATAAATATATATATATATTTGCTAAATAAAATAAAATACACCTGGTATTAAAGTCCTATTTCATTTTCTATAAATCTTTCAAATAGTAACTGTAAAATATTTATATATTCTTTTTCTTCAATGTATAGAACAGGAAATACCTTTTCCTACCAAACAGATTCCTTTGGGAACTTCCCATTTTCAGTATTACAATCAGTGAGAGATCCTTTAAGATTGGTTATCATCTAGTGGACAAGATCTCATCAAACATGAACAAACCCATTAACCCCCAGTATTTAACTTGAGATAGTTCACATTTAAAAACTCCCTTTTTGCCCAGCCAGTGGGGCTCAGTGGTTGAGCATCGACCATGCACCAAGAGGTTGCTGGTTCAACTCCTGGTCAGGGCACATGCCCAGGTTGTGGACCAAATCCCCAGTGGGACCATGCAGGAGGCGGCCAATCAATGTTCTCTCTCATCGATGTTTCTATCTCTTTCTTCTTTTCCCTTCCTCTCCCTCTAAAATCAATAAAGGAAAAAACACAAAACAAAACAAAAAAAATCCCACATGATCTCACTTATATACGGAATATAATGAACATAACGGTCTGAGGAATATGGTAGACCCAGAAACATGGAAGTAGGGCACAGACTGACATCCCTCAGAAGAGGGGGTGGGGGGTGGGGTGGGAAGAGATGAACCACAGAACTTACATGCATGTATGCATGACCAACTGACATGGACAATGAAGCCGGGGGCGGGGTGGGGAGGGGGGTGCCAATGGGGTAAAAAAGAAGAAATAGGTGTAACAAAAAAATAAAATAAATAAAAAATAAAAAAACTGCAAAGAAAAAAAAAAAAAAAGAAAATACATGTGAATAACTTAACAATGTAACTGGCACATAGAAAAAAGCTGCATAAATATTAGTGTTAGCATTATTATATAAAAAAAAATGTATGATTCCATTATATGAAAATCTAAAACAGGTAAATCCATAGCAACAGAAAGAAGATTAGTATTTCTTTTCTTTTCTTTTTGTTAACCCTCACTTGAGTATATTTTTCCATTGATTTATAAAGAGAGTAGAATAGAGAGAGGGAGGGAGGGAAAAAAAGAGAGAAAGACAGGATAATTAAGAAACAAAACATAGTTATTTCCTTATTGCCTTATCATCACAATTGTTTTGATATTTGTATGTCTCAACTTTGGAAGGAAGAATCTATCTTTTACATTCTGTTTTATTGTTGTCCTCCCACTACAAATATTATGTATATGAATCAAGTTTTGAATGAAAATTAAATTTATATCAAATAAAAAATAATAATAATAATCATGGATTTATCAAATTTTCTCTGTAGTTCTATTCATTCTGGCTTTGGATATTTTGAGGCTGTTTTATTAGCTAAACTGTTTTATCTTTCAGATGTACCAAAATTTTTATCATTATTAGGAACTTCCTTTATCTCTTACAGTAATATTTAACTTAATGCCTTTTTGATACTAATAAACCACCCCGATTTTCCTTTAGTTGGTATTTTTCTGATGTAGCAGTTGAGTACCCTTATTTTCAGCCTTTTAGTGTCCTTATGTTTTAGAAGTGGCTCTTAATAGACCACATATAGCTAAAATTTAAAAATAGTATATCTGATCATCTCTGTCATTTAGCTGGAGAGTTTAGCACATTACCTTTTTTTTAAGATTAGTGATACATTTTGTATCTACCATCTAACTTTTGGCTTCTTTTATTTTATTTTATTTTATTTATCCTCACCCGAGGACATTTTTCCATTTTTTGTTCAGATAGAGCAGGAGGGAGAGAGAGGAAGAGAGAGAGAGAGAAACATCGATGTGAAAGGACACATCGAGTGGCTGCCACCCGCACGACCACCAGAGCTGGGGACAAACTGCAACCGAGGTACGTGCCCTTAGCGGGAACCGAACCCGGGTCTCTCTGTACTGCAGGCTGACGCTCTAACCGCTGAGCCAAACCGGCCAGGGCACTTTTTGCTTCTTTTAAAATACCTATTTTTTCCATGGTTCTTGTTTCTTACTTTTTAAAAAAATAGTTTACTGGTTTTTAGAGAGAGAGGAAGGGAGAAGAGAGAAACATTGATGTTAGGGTAGGAACACCAATTGGCTGCCTCCTGCATGGCCTCCACTGGGGATCCAACCCCTAACCTGGGAATCAAACCAGCAGCCTCTTGGTGCATGGGACAACACCCAATCAACTGAACGGCACAGGCTAGGGCTAAATGCAATTTTCTTTTGTAATCAATTTGTTTCTTTTTTCTGGTTGTGTAGAAGATCTCTTTATCTTTGATTTTCTGCAAATTTGTTATACTATGTCTGGGTGTGGATACTGTAAAGTTCTGAACCACTCCCAGCCATTATCTCTTCAAATATACCCTCACATTGGCTTCCTCTCTTCTTTCCTTGTTGGTCTCAGTTGCACAGTAGACCTTCTTATTCTTCCTTCCATCTTTTAACCTCCTTGTCATATTTCACATCTCCTTTGCTCTCTGTGCTGTATTCTGGGTAATTCCTTCAAATCTATTTTCCAGTTCATAATATATCTCTTCAGCTACATCCAATCTATTTAATCCAACTGATGAGATGTTTATATCATCAATGATAATTTTCATTTATGCAAGTTTTATTTGGTTTGTATTCAAAATTTTGGCCATTTTTGATAGGCATTTCTTCTATATTCTGTGTGTGTGTGTGTGTGTGTGTGTGTATGCATGTGTGTTGTGTACTGGTGTGATTCCACCTTGTATTTCTTTAAATGTTTATACATGATTGTTTTATGTTCTGTATTTGGTAATTCCAATAGCCAAACTATGTGTCTAAGGTGTCTAAATATATTGTTTATTATATTGCTGACTCTCAAACACAGTGGCTCATTTCCTTATAATTTGGTGATCACTGATTGTGAGCTCATTTTTTGTTGAATTTAATCTGTGGGAATGCTAATGACCTAACTTGAAGGTGCATTCCTATTTGGGTGCATTGGTTTCTGCCAGGAGTCAGAAACTGCTATTAGCCTGAAACTATTTTAACCACCTATCAAGTTAAGTTCTCTCACTGTACCTCTGCCCTAGACAGAATTTGCCTATCACAGTGCTTATTTCAACATTTAGCCTAACTTTCCTGTTTACCTGTTAGTTACCATTCCATACTTTAGTTTCAGTTTCCCATTGTCTTGTTGTGTTTGTCTTGGCAGAGGGTGTTTAGTCCTTGGAGGTTTCCTTACTTTTTAATAAACCCAACAACGTATTAAGAGTAAAAAAAATAAAAAATAATAATAATAATAAAAATCCCTTTTAGGTATCAAAAATAAAGTGGAAACTATCTGAAAGAAATAAATTACCATTGATGAACTGGGGTAAGGAATCCTATTTGTGACTTTTAAATGACAGGTAACCCAACAAGGACTTATACCAAAATCTATGTAAAAGGCATAACAGGCCCTGGCTGGTTTGGCTCAGCAGTTAGAGCGTCAGCCTGTGGACCAGAGAGTCCCAGGTTTGGTTCTGGCTAAGGGTACATACCTCGGTTGCAGTTTGTCCCTGGTGCCAGTTGGGGTCGTGTGAGTGGCAACCACTCAATGTGTCTCCCTCCCTCCATGTTTCTCTCTCTCTCTTCCCCCCTTTCTCCCCTTTGCTGTATCTGAAGATAAATGCAAAAATATCCTCAGGTGAGGATAAAAAAATAAAATAAAATAAAAGCATAATAGGTATTTTAATGATAAAATTACAAAGCTCAGATGAAGAATCAAGAGTAAATATTCTCAAATATATCTTTAGTATTACAAATAATTTACTAAATTTGTCAAATTAAATAAGGTAATCTCAAATCCTCAAATACAGTACCAAAAAATTTTAAACATTTGCCCTGGCCGGTTTGGCTCAGCAGTTAGAGCGTTGACCTGTGGTCCGGGTTCGCTTCCCGCATGTACCTTGGTTGCAGTTTGTCCCCGGCCCTAGTTGGTCGTGCAGGTGGCAGCCACTCAATGTGTCCCTTTCACACTGATGTTTCTCTCTCTCTCTTTCTTTTCCTCTTTCTGCCTCCTACTCTATCTGAATAAAAAATGGAAAAATGTCCTCAGGTGAGGATAAAAAAAAATTTTTTTTAAACATTTACCATTTTCTTCAAATAAAAAAATTTCTAAAATATTTTCATCAATCCATAAAAAACACCTTATTTTGAGAATTATGTTATGACATTCAAGAATTGTACCGAAATCTGATTTTCAAAGAAAAAACTCTAAATCCATAAACTAAGATCTATTTACCATTTTATGATAAAGCTTAATTATTTCATAGTGGATATTATCAGATTTCCTAAGCCTGATAATAACTAAGAATATATAAAAATATGACTCCTCTTTTAAACTTGCTAGGAAATGTATAATGTACAAAACTTAACTATTCTTTTAGAATATAAAAAAATATTCAAAGTAGCTATGAGCCCTAATTAATAATGCATTTACTAATTCACACTTCTAATCATGTACAGGGGGTCATGTGATACATGAGTTTTAAAACTATTTAACAACAGTTTTACTACTATTTTTATTCTTGCAAATATCATGTGTTGAGCACCTCCTAGATTTTACCACTGATGATATAGAGTGGTAGTAACCAAATGCTCAAGACCCATCCCAGACATCCCTGATTTTTTTGAAACTTTAGCAGAAGAGAGGAACAGTCAAAGCAAGGTACAATGACAACTTTGAAAAATGTTATAAAGTTACACACCCTACTACTATACAATCACATATGAGAAAGAGGAGGGGGTCACCAACCCCCCAAAATGGACGAAGAACACTCTACTAGGGATCAGACTGTGCCAGGTCTTTATGAAAGTTATGTTCAGAATTTTGGTCAAGAAAAATAGGAAATCAGCAAAGAAAGGTTTTAAGCAGAAGTAGAAAATGATAAGGTTTGCAGCTTTCATTATTATTTTAAAAAAATTTTTTTTTCCTTATTGATTTTAAAGAGAGATGAAGTGAGAGGAAAAGAGATAGAAATATCGATGAGCGAGAACATCGACTGGCCACCCCTACATGCTCCCCACTGGGGAATCAGGCCCACAACCTGCGCATGTGTCCTGACTGGGAATTGAACTGGCGACCTCTTGGTGCATGGGTTGACGCTCAAGCACTGAGCCACACCGGCTGGACAGGTTTTAGCTTTTAAAACACAAACTGAGCCCTGGTTGGTTTGCCTCAGTGGTTAGAGTGCTGGCTCATGGACCAAAGAGTCCCGGGTTCAGTTCCCTCTAAGGGCACATACCTTGGGCGCGGTTTGCCCCCAGCCCCGGTTGGGGTCGTGCAGGTGACAATCAATCGATGCGTCTCTCTCACGAGTTGTTTTTTTCTCTCTCTTCCTCCCTCTCTCCCTCTCACTCTATCTGAAGATAAATGCAAAAAAAAAAAAAGTCCTTGGGTGACGATAAAAAACAAAACAAAAACACACACACACAACTTAAAGACCTGGCCCCATAGCTCAGTCTCACAGAGCATTATCCCAATACATCAAGGTTGCAGATTCCATGCCCAGTCAGGGCATATACAAGAATCAATAATAAATGCATAAATAAGTAGAACAACAAATCAATGTCTGTCAGTTTCTCTCTCTCTCCCACCCTTTCTCTTTCTCTCTAAAAAAAAAAAAAAAAAATCAATCAATAAAAATTAAAACATAACTTGCCCTGGCCGGTTTGGCTCAGCGGTTAGAGCATCGGCCTGTGGTCCAGAGAGACCCGGGTTCAGTTCCCGCTAAGGGCATGTACCTTGGTTGCAGTTTGTCCCCCATCCTGGATGGGTCATGTGGGCGGCAATCACTCGACGTGTCCCTTTCACGTTGATGTTTCTCTCTCTCTCCCCCTCCCACTCAATCTGAACAAAATATCAAAAATGTCCTTGGGTGAGGATAAAAAAAAAAAAATTAAAACATGACTTGAACATTAGGGTGAAGCAATTTGAAGGCAGATGAGGGATGAGAGCGGATGGAAGGAAACTGGAGAAGAAGCTCTTGTACTCCAAGGTACAAAATAACGATACAATAGCTATATTAATGATACTGTTACCATAGCATCTTACGTATAACAATTTACTTTTTTTTTTTTTTTTTTATCCTCACCTGAGGACATTTGTCCATTTTTTACTCAGAGCGGGAAGGAGAGAGAGAGGAAGAGAGAGAAACATCGACGTGAAAGGGATACATAGAGTGGCCGCCACCCACACGAACCAACCAGGGCCGGGAACAAACTGCAGCCAAGGTACATGCCCTTAGCGGGAACCGAACCCGGGTCTCTGCGGACTGCAGGCTGACGCTCTAACCGCTGAGCCAAACTGGCCAGGGCTAAAAGAATTTTCTAAATTGCATTGTTAATAATTGTATTTATCTTTATAAAGTTCTTTGTACATAGATAAGAAATTAATTTGAGTGCTAAATAGGACTGACATATGGATCACAAAAACATGTAGATTTTAAATAACTAGTAAAATAGGCATTATGAACTACTAGTGGGATTTCTAGTCCCATCCGACAAGGAGCACCACTGCAAGTCTCTTTCTTCCCCAGTGATCACAACTAAAGACTCTGGGCAAGCACAAAAAGCAAGTTCTTGAGGACTCTGAGAAAATTAATAATAGCAAGTATATTGAACAAGATATGTGCTGGTGAGTTTTCTGGTTTCTTTTTTTCCCCTCTATCTCCCAGCTCTGATCTCATTTCAGGCTGAATCTGACTGAGAACAGCAGGCACAGTGAGCAAAAATTCCAATCCTATTTTCCTGGGACTGAAAAGAAAAATAATCCTCTTTTCTTTTCCTTTTTTCATTCCACCCCTGCCTAAAGGCCAGGCCTAATTGTAGAACCACACTGCAACAGTAGGTGAATGGTAGCAGTAATGTGGGCATGTGAAACCCTGAAGAAAAAAGCTATCTTTCTGGATAGAAAACTCAGAAAAGGGGCCCCTGTGTGTGAACTATGACTGGGAAATTCCCTTTTTTTTTTCTTTTCTCCTTCTTTCATAACTTTGTCCCAAAAGTGGTCCCATTCCTGTAAAACCATATGATAGCATGAGAGGCAGAAGCTCTGAGGGAACAAGTCAGAGAGTGTGGGGGTTACCATGGAGAAGAAAGCACTCTAATTCTGTCCATGAATTGATACAAATCTTGGATTCACCCTTAAACTGTATGTGCTTGAAAAATACCCTAAGTAGCATAACAAACACTTTGAGAATTGACCTATGCGTAACACCACCATAGTCCCAGACTGACCCGAGGATTACACTTATGGTACAGGCTCAAAAAAGCATAGAGAGGACATTGAAAACTGAACTGACAGTGAAACCACCAGCCATACAAGTCAAGGCTGAGCTTGTAGTCTAAATCTAACTGGGTTGACTGACAAAAGAAAAGAAAAAAAGGAATAGAAAAAGAAAACAGGGAAAGAAAATAGGAAAGAAAACATTTCTCTAAATTTAATAGAATCAAGAGTTTCAAAACAAAATATTCAAAGTATTCAGGATACAATCCAAAATTACTTGATATGTCAAGAACTAGGAAATCTGGCCAAATCTCAAAGTACAATACAATCAAAAGATGCCAAACCTGCCCTGGCCGATTGGCTCAGCGGTTAGAGCACTGGCCTGCAGTCCAGAGAGAACCCGGTTCTGTTCCCGCTAAGGGCACGTATCTCGGTTGCAGTTTGTCCCCGGCCCTGGTTGGCCGTGCGGGTGGCAGCCACTCGATGTGTCCCTTTCATGTTGATGTTTCTCTCTCTCTCTCTTCCTCTCTCTCCCTCCCACTCTATCTGAACAAAAAATGGAAGAATGTCCTCAGGTGAGGATAAAAAAAAAAAAGATGCCAAACCTAAGATGACCCAGATGTTAGAATCAACAAAGATTTAAAGAAGCTACTATAAACTTTCTCCATAAAGCAGCAGTGTACACACTTAAAACAAATAACATGATAAAAGTTCAAACTAAAACAAAAAAATTAACTACTAAAGAGAATCAAATTGAAAATTTAACTATAAAGCACAGCATGTGAAACTTCAAAAAACTCAACTAGGTGGACTCAATGACAACATTGAGGTGACAGAGGAACAAGTCAATGACCTAGGAGATAGGTCAATAGAAGTTATCCAATAGGAAGAAGAAATAAATGCAAGATTAAAAAAATAAACTAAACAGAAAACCTTGGAACAATACAGATAACTAGTAAACCTTCAAATTCAAATATTTTCAAAAACATGAAAATCATACTATATAAATCATCAATATGATCTAATTATCTTCTCCTCAGTTGTATTTAAATATAGTTCCAGCATAAAGAATAAATGTAAAGATCATAAATACAAAATGAGAGCATAACAATGTGGAAACTTATTTTTCCATTGTAAAATAAATACACAATAAAACCTGAACATTTGAGAGAAATTGTTAAGACAAAAACTAGCAAAAAATAAAAAAAGGTAAAAAAAAAAGATTAAAAAAAAGGAAAATGAAAAAGTAAAAATCACCCATAATGTAATTATAAGGGTATTTTTGTCTTCTTTCTATAGAAATGAAACCACATACAACATAAACAATTTTGTGTTCTATAATTTCAGGTACTATAAGTTAAGTACTTCCCCCATGTTATTTTAAAAACTTTTAGAACAAAATTTTAATTAACTACATAATAAATAAATGTTGTATAATTTATTTAACTACTCTCCTATCAACGGATATTCCCATATTTAAAATATTTGCTCTACATAACATTATGATAAATATCTTTGTGCATAAATCTTTCCCTAGCTGCCTTAAGATACAAAACTAAGTTGTTTGATTGAAAGGTATTAACAAAATTGCAAAATTAATAGAAATTGATAAACATTAATAACGACTATATTATTATTTGGAAAACTTTCAAATACAGATTCACTCAACAGAGAAAATAAAAAGCCACCCACAGTTCTACTACTGTCAGTATTCTGACAAAGTTCCTAGAATTTTTAACAAGTACAAATGATTTTGATTAGTTATTTCTCACTTGGACAATTCTATGTAGGCTATTCTTAAGGTGAATAGCAGTAGGAATATATTTACTTATTGGTAGTTTATAATTATTTTGGGCAATGTCTTAAAGATCAGCTATTGTTTTAAAATCTATGAAGCCACTAAAAGTTTTTTTTTTACATTATTATTATTAAGTCATATATTGTATTTAAATTATAGAATAGTGTGTTTATTCTGCAAGAGTTAAGCAGCTAACTAATGTCTGGAACACCAAACTACCTACCAAGACAAGCTGACCCAATTTGTAATCTGAAGGGTAAGTACACTTAGGTGAGGAAAAAATATTTCATGATTACATTTAGTTGTAGTTAGGTTTAAATAAATATTATAGTTTAATTCAAACAACTTAAAAAACTTTGGGTAGCACTGTAGAGAATATAAATATGAGTAAGATAAGGACTTTATCTCATCTCTTTAATACTTGCTTAGAGAGAGCAGTCCAAACTTATAAAAAATAATATTTTACGCCCTGGCCGGTTTAGCTCAGCGGGTAGAGCGTTAGCCCACGGAGAGTCCCGGGTTCGGTTCCCGTTAAGGGCATGTACCTCGGTTGCAGTTGTACCCTGGTTGAGGTCATGCGGGAGGCCACCAATCGATGTGTCCCTCTCATATTGATGTTTCTCTCTTTCTCTCTCCCTCCCTCCCACTCTTTGTGAAGATAAATAGAAAAATATCCTCGGGTATGGATATATATATATATATAAAAGAAATACTACCTCAAAAATCAATAAGGTTTCAGAACATAAATCAATAAGGACTAGTAAAAAGGTGTTATAAGACTAATTTTAATAGCTTTAATTTTTTTCTAACTTGATGAGTTCATCCTTCTGTGCACCTTTGGGGATAACTTCTGAGAGCACTGTGGTTTTCTGAAACAACTGCTCCTTCTGTAGCTAATGCTCAAATGATTATTACCAATACCTACTTCTTTCCATTTCCAGCCAACTCCTCTTTTCACTGATTAAGTTATTCTCTAGGTATGGTACATTATAGCCAAGTTCTTGATCATGTCTCTCAGTCACTTTGCCTAATATAACTATTTCTACTATGTTATCTATTTTACAGAGATTTTATAATTTGACTCTCAAGAGGTAATGTTTTTCAAATTTTTCAGTTCTTCATATGTATGCCCCATTATTGTTCATTTTAATATATATTCTGAAAAGGTGAAAGATGATAGATTGCTCAAATATCACTTGAATATCAAACTCATAGGGCTACAAACGTTTTTTAAAAGATACACAGAAATGTTGGTGATCATACAATAAATATTAGCTTCAATATAATAGTGAGTTAGAAAGATTATTATACTAGCACATGCATGATTCAATCTTTTGATTAAAAAAGCACTATATTTAGAGTTATAAAAAAGCTCAGAAAACTGGAAACATAAATGTAGTCTAGGATAGATTATTCAGACTAATATACAACTCTTGGCATGAATAATAAGAGAACTGTGGTTGATCCACAGAACAGTTGGATTATGAACCAGAATATGCAAATCAGGTAACTATTTATGATAATTATTAAAATGTTAACTTGCAAATAAAGCACAGAAAATAACATTCTACAGTAGGTTGATTCAAGCACAGTATAGGACAAGGCAGTATAATTAGAAATATATGTAGTTTATGGTATGTATTACTTTCAGGCATGTTAATACCAAAGCAATAATGTAAGCACAATTTAACTTCATTTTAAGATAACTATTCATGTTCTCTTTACACACGCACACATTCATGCATACACTCATACACCACACACATACAGTGTCTGGTTGAAAGTCTCCTTTCCTTAGATTTCCAACAGATTTTGTTAAAATGTTCTTATTTATTGACTGTGGGCTTCTCTCAAAGCCAAGACTTGGAAGTTTTCACTCTTTTACCTATGTATCTGATCATTACTGAGTTGTGCTGATTTACTGTCTACAATACTTTGAAGCTGCTTACGCTGTCTTTACTTGCAAAGGCACCACACTCCGATCCCAGGCTTCAGAACCTAATGTATGGAGGCCTGCTACTTTGCAGAAGATGCAGTATCTGCTTTCATTTTCTCCCTCAATAGTTCTAAAAATAACTACCAGAATAATCTTCACATAAATAATCATATTTATAAGGGCTTGCAGGCTGTGTATGTGTGTATATACATGTTTTGTTTGACCTGATTATAAATTCAAGTCTAAACTCCCATCCAAAGAATCAAAGGGCCTTGTGAAGTAGTCTACTATCTTTCCAAACCAATGTGACTTTAGTTCTCATCACACCCATTACCTCAGTTTATACAGTCCTTTCAATTCGTCCTGTATATGCATTAAATTTCTGCTCTATTGATTCTGTTACTACTTCTAACAGATATTTCTAATTTTTCTAGCTCCCTCTTTATCTTTTCCTACATCTTAGCAATATTTCTTTTCTTCTTAATTTTTAACATCTTTTATACTTTGTTTCAAAAGAACATGTATGCTTATTAAAAATACTACACATATTTTAATAAGATTTACTTCCTTTTCCTAGATTTAAATCTTTTCTCTGAATATGACTTTTACTCGGTCTCCTTAGAACAATGCTCCCCTTATTTTTTTTCTACTGAATCTTTAGGCCTTTGTTTGATTACTCACTCATTCTTGAAGAAGTCAGCTCTGTACTCTCTTAATAAAAGGGGGAAAGGAGAATGGTGGTGAATTAATTTCCTTGGTTTCCTTCATTATCCACATATTGATATTTAAATCTTCCAGATCTTAACAACTTTGTCCAAATTTCTCACATTAGTTGTCATTTGCTTACTATGGCTCTAAAGAACAGAACTCACCTGGCTCCACTGCTTCCTGTCTATATAAAATAATACTGAATACTGAATAAATTGACACATTATCTTCTCTTTAAAGATACGGTGATAAAAATGCAATACCGGACTACACAGATCCCATGGTTCTACACATTTTCCTGGCATTAATTTTCCTATTGCCAACTGCAATGCGCCACGGCCTACCTTCTTTTACCATGGCCACATTACACTATCAGGAACTTCAATGCTGAATAAAGCAAGGTACTAATGGGTAAATAACTGGGAGTAAGGTCAGCATGATCATGAAATAGTAGTCTTGTCACAAAGCAACTCCTTCAAAGCAGAAAAGGACTTATGTCCTTGAAGGCCTGGTATCTCAAAGGTATAAGAATACAGAATTAAAAAAACAACTCAAAACAAAATATATAAACTTCCTACCACCATTCTGTCTCACCCTGCTACCTTTCTGCTTCAAAACCCCATTTGCATTTTGGTTTACAGAAATTCTTTCTGGTGTCTGGCAGATTAATGACAAATATTCTGGGTTGCAATGATGCTTAATTTTGTGTCTCTATTTCTACAAGCATTTAAAAAATTATTTAAATATGTTTTTATTGAGTTTTTAGAGAGCTAGAAACATCAATGTGAGGGAGAAACATGGATCAGTTGCCTCCTGCATGCTTGCTACTGGACCTGGGCATGTGCTCTGACCAGGAATCAAACAGGGACCTCTCAGTCCATGGGATGACGCTCAATCCACTGAGCCACACCGGCTGGGCAAACATTTTTATTTATTGTTACACACACACACACACAGAGAGAGAGAGAGAGAGAGAGAGAGAGAGAGAGAGATGAGAGAGATGAGAGATGAGAGAGATGAGAGAGATTGATTGAGTTTTTTTGTTCCACTTACTTATGCATTTATTGGTTGGTTCTTGTATGTGCCCTGACCAGAGATTGAACTGGCAACCTTGGTGTATCCAGACAATGCTCTAACCAACTGAGCTACCCAGCCTGGGCTACAAGCATTTTGATAGTAGCATACGACAGCATGGACTGGGTGTCAGAAAGCTGGTTCAGTCTTTGATTTGCTAGTCCCTTTTGCCTACTTCAGGTTCTGCTGCACTGGATTCTGTGGCCCATCGTCTCAAGGACACATTCTCAAAGATCCTAGGTTCTGGTTTCTTTGATCATCAGCTATGCTCTCTAAAGCAGTCATTAACCTTGGGAGACTACACTGTTTCTTCAACAAATTAGGACAGGATTAGGGTGAAGGAAGTGAGTAAAATTAGTCACTTAACTTTCCTCATAAATTTTAATGGGATGCCAAAACTCAGAAAGATAAAAAAAATTTTAATATATGTTTATATCATATAAAAATGATTAACAAAATAGCTAAATTTTAAATAAAGACAATATCAATAACATTGCTTTTCCCAGCCACATGGAAGCCCAAAACAAAGGAGAAAACAGTAATATGAGTACTTGCCTCATCCTAGTCTTGGTCTTGAAACAAGTATTTGAGCAACTATTCGTATTTTCCAGCCACTAAGCTCTGCTCTGGTCTTTGCAGAAGGCAGAACACGGGGCCTGCTAATGGGATTCACATAATTTCATGTAATCCTGTCTCAACTAGATCCTCGTTTCATAGCTCCTGGTGATTCCATTATTAATTTTATTCACACTTTGATTCTCAAGTTCCTTATCTGTACTTGCCTTCCTTACTCTTAAGTAAACTAAAATCAAGGTCATCAAGACAATTACCAGTTTTCCCAACTGACTGCTCCACTCCAACACAAGATACCACCATATACTTTCACTGCCCAAAATTTCTCTGAATATTCACCCACATTCTTCTCTCTTCAGAAAAGGGGGAGGGTCTCTTTTGATTACCAGATACTTTTATTCTCTCCCTGCTTTACTGGGACCTTATTCTAAAAGAATTTCTTTCTATATCAATTTCAAAACCTTCCTCTTTGCTGATTCCTTCCTCTTTCAAGAGAAATTGCATCCCAGAGACTATAAAATCCTTTCTAGACCTAAAGTATTCTTTCTCTAACTTTATTTCAATTACTTCACCACTGCTTAAAACAGTGGTATACAGACTGCTTCCAGTTTCTCATTGCTTATTCATACCTTCGCCATTCATGGGTTTTGTTCCCAGCATCTGATTTGAACTATACAAGAATCACCTTGCATAGTTTCTTATCTATATCCTTTTTCTTCTATAATCACTTTCTCATCATCTATATCCTTCTTCCATTACCAGCACCATGTCCCTTCTTGACAGTCTCATCATCTCATAACCAACTGAAATAGACTCTTAACTGGTGACCTAGCCTTCCAACGAATTTGCTTGATTCCATCTCTCCATTCTGTAATCTATCCTACATTGTGCCACTCAGTTAATAACTATCACCCATAAGAAATCTATGCTCCACAGAATCCTAGATCCACTCAAACCTTTTTCAACATGCTGTATAACTCTTTCTGCCATTTTTTTTTACTACTCCATATGTTTTGAATGTTCCTCCCATCCCTTCCAAGTAAAACCCTAGCAACATAAAACATTTTAAGTTGAGATCTTTTTTTCTCACTAGATTATAAATTTCTTAAATCCAGGAATATTCTCATTGATCTTAGTATTTCCAGCACCTAACAAATAATGAACCCACCTTTATAAAAAGGAACAGATAGGGCATTGCCCCATAGTGCAAACTACTTTGTTTAGAAAACCTATGCCATATGGTAAATTGTTTGGTTTTACTTAAAATATCAATAGATATCAAAAATTGTAACATTAAGAAAAAAAATTTTAATCAAGCAAAGCCAAACTGATTCCTCTTGAACCAGGACTAGATCAGGGGTCTAGAAAGGATAGTTTTTTATATGGTCCCTGAGCTAAGAATGGTTTCTACATTTCAAAATATTTCTTTTAAAAAATCAAAAGGAAGATATTTTGTGACATATGAAAACTAAGTGAAATTTCAAATTTAAGTTATCATAAATCACACTGAACTGGAACACAGCCATACCCACTCATTTACATGTTTCCTGTGGCTACTTCTGTTTTTAAGGACAGAGTTCAGTAGTTACTACAGACCATATGCCTACCATACCTAAAATATTTACTATCCAGCTCTTTACCAAAAAAAATATATACATATATATATTTGCCCACTCCTGGTCTAGAGCAACAAAACACCGTCGGGGAAGCCAGACCAGTGAAAAGCACGGGTGCATTTGGACAGAGCAAAGAACACTCCTTCTCTAACGCCAGAAGGGAGAGTCTCTGAGGGGAAAAGGCTTAAAAGGAATCAGCCTACTAGTTGTCAGAAAGCAACCAGTTGAGGAATATAATTTGATCATTTACTTTTAAATCATACCCACAGAAAAAGAAACTGATTCACTCCACTCTCCACCCCTCAATCAGACACACACTTATTTTCGATTTATGCACTTCATAAACATGGATAAACTGATACCCAGCCCCCTGCTGTGGCAAACAAGAATATATATCTTGCCCTCCAAATATATCATATGGTTACATTATCATAAACTGAGAAACATTTCAAGAAGCAATGGCTCCTACTGTGTAACTATTCAGAGTTAAGAGGAGCTCCATGTCAAATGTACCCAAATTTAGATCTTTGTTTTTGGCAGCCACTTTCCAGTTTACATATGGTAAATGCCAAACAGAGTCATCAATAAAGCAAGGTAATCCCTGAAGGAACACATTTTTAGCCAATTCCTTCTGGTCGGTCCATTACGAGGTCACGGTACTTCAACTCGGTGGTTGTGCAGACCTGAGTTGCCACACAATTGAAACAGACAACTTATTACATGTTCTCTTCATATTTTCCAGATCCTTGCCATATTTTATGATGTAAAACTCTGTGGTACCAACACAGTACTTTCTCACATGGGCTGCTTCTTGAAAAATATTTTGGCTCTGCTTATAGGCATCCCTAGTGTCCACATCAATGGAGGAGCAGGACCCAGCGAGAAAATAAGTCAGTATTCTCATATCATGATGAAATGCTGCCGCTTGCTGTAAGCATGCTTGCTAGCTAGGAAAACTGAGTCAGTTCATGTAGTAAAACCTTAGTGAGCTTCTGCTATGTGCCTAGGGGAATTCAGAGATGAAACACACAGCCTCTACTTTCAAAGAGCAAATAGTTGGGAAAACAGATGAATAAACCATATATAAAGAATATACAATAGACTCCTACACTGGTAACTATATCACCCCTCTTAAGTCATTTAGACAGCCAAAGTGTAAGAAAACTCATAGAAAGCAATGTGCAGGCAAACTTTTTAACTATCTCATTTCCATTTCTATCCTCTACTTGCTTACTTCCTCTTTTCCCCTTACTCCAGGAAACTGTGGGGATTTTAGATATATAGTTTATTGGCTTGAAGTATAATTTGGGTTGGGAGATAATGATCAAATACATAGGCTAGCCACCATTTCCTTTAAGGATTCCTTTTTCTCTCTTTGGATCTAGACAGACCTTCAGACAAGAGAGTACTATAGAAATAAAGGGTTCTAGATTTCATTGGCTTTAAACCCTCTCCTCAGAATTACAATTTTTTAAGGGATTATGTCCTTAGTTCTGTTTTGTATTTTTATCAAAGGTGACTAAAATAGTTCATCTTCAACAGGAATACTTAAGTTAGTGAATAATACCAGGACTGAAAATTTTATCACGAAGAAATTTAAGTTTATAATGAAAACAGAATCTGAGGAAGACTGAATTTTGGAAGTGAATTTTTGAAAGCCCTAATAAGTATTTGTATTGTCTAAAATAAAGCAATAATACTAATAAAAGATATGTTGTTTTATTCGTATTAAGTATTAATAATGGGTATGACACAATTAATTACCATATATCCACTCTTGTATTTTTAAACAAGGGTTTTTAATTTTTAATAAGATTATAAATACTTTGCTTTGCTACAGATAAAATGTACAATAAGATGCTTTATTGTTCCTCTGGGTTTGACCCTTCATCCAATTGTTTAGTGCCTTTCTGATTGTATCAAGTTGGATGTGGACCACCTAGTCAGGGCCCTGCTTCTGCCAGCCTCAGCCCCCTCCCTAGTGACACAAAGAGAGCAGTTACAAGGTCAGGTTCACTCTGGGATTCGTTACAAACACCCTGCACGCCTCTTGCTCTGCCTCATCCAGAACACAGATACTAAAAATTACAATTACTCAAAACTCTCAAATGAATAATAGTTAGCAAGGCTGTATAAAGATCTATGCATTTTCTTTAAAAAATACATTTATCAATAACCTTTGTTATGATCAGTGATTATTATTTTTGAGCCAATTTGATTAATTCCTCTTGAAGTTAATACCAAAAAATATTTCTTAGAAATGGTGTTTTTTCTTTAATTAAAGGGTGGGAATTACGTAACCCACAATGTTAAACCTTTGGTCCTGGCCAGGAGCCTAAGGCTGTATCTCTGGTGTGTTTCATTCCTCTCATTACAAATAACCACTTGTACTATATGCCCTGTTGCAGGGGATCCTGAGTGCACAAAACAAAGTAGAGACCTGCTACTTGTTTAAAATTCTCTTTTAAAAGGTTTTCAAAATATAATTTCTTCCCTTTCTATAAAATTTCTTCCCTTCACTTAGAATCTTGGTTCTAAGTGATCATTTTAGTACATAAGACTGTTTTACTCCTAAGCTAACTCAGAAAAGGTACTTATAGCCAACATTCATTTCTGTGAGTTACCCTAAAAATTAAAATTGCCATTTCCAAGAGAATTTGTTGGGAATATATACTATGAAATCTTTTAAAATAAGTGACTTGGAAAAGAAAACTACCAATTTGTGATGATTAGAATTCCTATCCCAGTATATCATGTATTTAAACATGTATTCCTACCCAGCTGGTGTGGCTCAGTGGATTGAGCATTGTCTCACGGACTGAGAGGTTCCAATTCGATTCCCAGTCAGGGCACATGCCCAGGTTGTGGGTTTGATCCCCACTAGAGGGACTGCAGGAGGCAGCCGATCAATGTTTCTCACATCAATGTTTCTATCTCCCTTCCTCTCTAAAATAAAATCAATAAAAATATATTTAAAATTAGTAAATAACCATGTATTCCTGGAGATGGTTTCATTGACTAGCACCAGATGACTGTGATATAAAATCCTGATTGTGTAACTGTGTTTATATAAGCACTGAGGCAAACAGGGTCCCAGGAGCGCCTGCAGGGCTCTGCCTTTACCTGGACGTGTACACAAACACGTACCTTCATCTAGAAACCTTTGCTTCCCCACAGCAGGGAGCAACATAAATTCAGCCGAGTTTCCACCTCATTTAGGACAGGAAAACCCCTTGCTGCCCTCGTTGACCCACAAAGACTTTATTCTTCCAGACAACTGCCTTCCCACATTCTTTAGGCCTCGCTTGCTTAGACTAGCCTGCTCCTTAGTATCTTTGCCGTAGTGTTTGTCAGTAGTACAGCTGTGGACTTTTGAAGCAAGATAGTTCTTTACTATGTGGAACTGTTTAGTGCACTGCAAAGTGTTAACAGTACCTACTAAATGCCAGCAGTGTTTCCTAGTTACTGTGGCAAACCCTCTAACACTCCACCACACACATACACATATACTCTATGTGCTTCCAATGCTTGGGGGTGGAAAGGGGAAGAGGTAAGGGGGGATGAATAAAGAATGTAAGCTCCTAAACTCCATAAGAGCAAGGATCTTTGTTTTGTTCACTGATGTAAACCACCCACCTACAACACAGCTGCAGAACTTAGAAGGCCTACAATTCCTATCAACAACACTGATCTTTAACATGATGGGTGCAGGCTGTAGAGAACTGAGTCCTGTCTTACCAAACCACAAACATGATTCCTATGAAACCATGGGTTCTTTCGTAGTTTTAAGCTAATGCTGCTTCTTATTCACTAGTTTATTACAAGAAGAGACAGGGAAGCTCTTTTCTTACAGATGTGATCACTAACTGATCCCATAATGCCTTTAGCTAGCAAATCTCTGAACTCTCCACAGCAATAACACTTAAGACTCTGAACCAGGAAATCAAGAGCCATATTTCTCCTTCTACTTACCTGGAATGACTTGAGCCTTAAGGAGGGGATTAATAGTTCCCAAAGTCATCCAGTAGCTGAGAAGCATCAGCACACAATTGGAGACCCCAATACCCAATTAGCATATAAGTATGCGTTTGTTTTCTAATACAATTACACAATAGTTTATTAATACTGACTTGGAAGGACCATACATGCATATGTATCAGGAAATGAAAAAAATATATATTAAAAAGGTACATTTGAAATAAAATTTTCATTATTAGAAGCTAAATATAGAAAGAGAATATGAAGTATATCTAGAGAGTCCAAGTTAACTGCTATGTCACATCTTTATTTCCTAAAGAAATGTCCTATAACCATACATTGTTTTACAATGTAAATGAGAGTTCCTAAAGTTTCTTACCCCATGTCTAGCCCCAGATGCATAGTCACTCATTCACACATTTCACCATTTATTGTATGTGAGGGCCATCCAGCCTGTAGACAGTTCAATTAATCTTACAACTGACGTACAAAAAACCCAACAACAACAACAACAACAAAAAACAGATGTGGCATTAAGATTTACAAAGTTATTGAAACTTTTTAACAAGTAAAACGCATCTTTACTTAGCTACACCAGAATGAGGAATAAAGGGGTTTACATATGTTCCAATTCTAAACCTATCAATCAAACCCATGTTATTCCTTTGGGAGCTTATTTACATGCATATTTATCAGCCTCACATGCTAATTCCCTGCTGTTTTATGCCTGTGAGGCATGTTTATGAGTCATAATTGTTGATCTCATTTGATGTATTTCACTGAAGGAAGACATTATTCAGTGATGTGGCCCAATGTCAATGAGTTACGATGACCTGATGGTCCAAATGCAACTAGCTCTTTAATCTTTATTAGGATATAATTTATTGTACAAAAAAAGAAGTGTACTAAAAGAAAAGAAAAAATGTTTTTATAGAGAATTTAGTTAATCATCTCATTTCTGATCTACCTCACCCTCATTTCCAATCTGAAATGTGGCTATAAAACCATGTCACACACCCACTCCGCTTCCCACACGTGCACTGAGCCTGGGCTTCATAACCACACTTTAGTCTATCTTCCAGGGCCCTCTTCCAGTTCACACTGAGATGTGATGTTATTCATTTACTCTCCAACAATACTCCTTTACTATCATTTTCCCCCTCAATCATGATTCAGTTACTTTTTTAGTCTGTACTACAAAACCTGACTAGCCAAGTTATTTTCTTCAATCCACTTAAAATGTTACTTTAGGCAGGGGGTCTAAAATAGGTAAATTGGGTAATGAGTATTTCTGTATTCATAAATCCCTTAAAATTATTAAGTATCCAGTTTATTTCACAATGTCACTAATTTTTTAAAGAGTAAAAATACTACATGCAACACACAGCAGAATATAATTTAGTGGTGGCATTAAGGGACAGAATTTCTAAGACCTTTTATTATTGTGAAAGAGAAATGGAATATATTGCAGTGCACATGTATTTCTATAGATAATTCTAAATTAGCGTCGCAGTGAGGTGCTTTACAATAATAAATATATGACTCAGACAATATATGTAATAATATCACAAGAGCCTTCAAATAACAGCTTGGATACCACCAAGAGAATTCTGACTTAAAATTAAAATTAACTTTTGTGACATGGATTTATGTAAAGACAATGGTTTGTGTTTTCCATGTACAGCACTCTGTGGGTATGAATATTTCAAACTACTGAAGTAGCATTGCAAGGAATTAAACCACTCTGGGTTCAACAGGCACCGAGACTCCAGCAGGAGCAGGAGAGTGTGAAGCCTCCCTCTCCTCTTTTACTCTGTGATCTTAGCACTGGAGTGACAGCCAGATTGAGTTGTAGCCCAGAAGATTAAGTATTAAAAGATAGGCACATAGATAACTGGAGCAAAATGGTCATTAAATCTGGCTAAACAATAAACTGAAACAAACATTTTAGAAGAAGAATCGTAAGTGTGTGTGTGTGTGTGTGTGTGTGTGTATCCTGAAAGAAACTATTTAGTTTTCCCCATTTCCTAGCATTGCAAAAGATCTAGCAAAAGTTGATAAATACTCGTACTATACAAACAGCATTTTTATTTTTATTTTATTTTTTTCCTTTATTGATTTTAAAGAGGGAGGAAGGGAGAGGGAGAGACAGAAACATCAATTGGCCGCCACCTGCATGCCCCTCACTGGGGATCAGGCCCACAACCTGGGCATGTGCCCTGACCTGGAATCGAACCGGCAACCTCTTGGTGCATGGATCGACGCTCAACCACTAAGCCACTCCAGTGGGACTACAAATAGCATTTTTAAAACTTCAGAACAAGTTGATATCCAGCACATATATTCAGAATGCCATGGGATTTAAAATATACTTTAGTGCATTAGAACCAACAGGTGTTAATAGAATTTAATTGATTTGCTTTCTCTCACAGAGATAAACCAACCAAATTACAAATTTACTGTAGTAGGTCAGAAAGTAGGCAGAATTACCCCATAAAGCAATAAATTTATCCCTTAAAAATACTGTAAGTAAATGATAAACTACACTAATAGAATATACAAAATAGAGGCATTTTGCAACCTTCTTCTTATCATTGTTATGTAACTAGAAGAATAAAAAAATTCAACACTAACCTAGTGTGTTATTTAAATACACTGAGGTTTCATAAAGGAGATTTAAAAAAAAAATGAACCACTCACTTCAGGTCCTTACACAAATGAAGGTGGCCTTTCTGCTTTACACCATTGGAATGAGGCCTTTCCTGCTGCCTTAATTAAAATGGTAACATCCTCCTTCATTTACTTTCTAGCCTTCTTCTACACTTCATTTTCTCCTTAGCCCTTACCACCACCAAAAATGATATCTATTACATACTGATCTTGTTTATTGTTTTTCACTAGAATTGTAAACTTCTAGTGAAGTCTACTGTGTAAAGATTGCTATGTGTTCTGTTCACTCCTATATCCCCAGCATCTACAACAGAGTTTGGCATACAGTAGGCACACAATAAGTAGCAACTGAAGGAAGAACTCAATGAATATTAAATCTTACAAGGAATACTGGAAAATAAATGAAGTAAATATTTTTTACATTAACAACCAAACCAAAACACTTAAGAGAGTTAGCACTGAATGTCTGCTAGCCCTATGAATTAATATTAATATTATTTGATATTAATGTCATCAGAATGTTTGACTAAGTTACCACAGCATCTTAACCTGTCCATTCAGTCACTTGAACTATTCAATCCCTCACATACAATGAAGAGAAAAAAATCACCAACTACTAATCCTCTGACCCCCCTCCCTAAAAAAAAATCTCAATTAAAATGTACAGAAAAAAAAAACTAACAAATTGGTTAAAATTCTTAAGTGTCAATATCTTGAAAGTATATTTGAATCATGAGAGATTAAATAAAGGAATAATTATTGAACTTGAGCTATCTTATGTCTCTAATACATTATTAAAATTTGTGACTTTGAAAGAGGTTTAAATTACTTAGCACAGTAATGTAAACATCTGAACTCCTGTAAGAACAAATTTATAACATGAAAGATCCTGTTAATGTTCTAATTCATTCTTTATATATTTATTTCAAATGTACTTTTTTTTAATCCTCACCCAAGGATATTTTTTTCCATTTATCCTCAGAGAGAGTGGAAGGGAGGAAGGGGGGACAGGTAGAGAGAGGTGGGGGAGAGAAAGAGAGAGGGAGAGAGAGACAGACAGATAGACATCGATGTTAGAGGGACACATCGATTGGCTGCCTCCTGCACAACCCCTACCAGGGTTGGGGACCAAACTGCAACTGAGGTACATGCCCTTGGCCAGAATCGAACCCTCAACTCTTTGGTCCACAGACTGATCCCGCAACTCCGGTTCACGGGCCGATGCTGTAACCGCTGAGCCAAACCGGCCAGGGCTTCAACTGTATTTTTAAAACAAAATAAATTCAAAGATAAACATGTAGAGTACAAAACACTAAATTCTAGTATAGTACTTGCAAATGGTAAGAAAGAGGTTTTTGAACTTTTCTTGTACTTCCACGAAGACTGAAATGTGGAGGTGGCTCTGTGGCTAAACCCATTTCTCTCGTCAATTAAGGTAATATGTGCTCTGGCCATGAGTCAGTAAATCAAACCATAAGGTGGACACACCTACTAATGAACAGATTTGTGGCTCTTTCTACTTAATGAAACTTTTTTTTTTAAATTTAGAAAGTAAATAAAAGTAGTTTTTATAAATAGCATGAAATGAATGTGCTGGCTTATAACTAAAATGTATTTCTCTCTTAAAAAAGTGTTGCTTTTCATTTGTTTTTGATACATGTTAGAACAGACAGACAGCTATCCCATCAGGGAAAAAGCTCAAAAACCTCACTTTTACAGTAAAGGTAACTTTCAAATAGGAAGTTTTCCTCTTAAACAATTTACTTACCAATGGTAAAGTGACATAAAGTTAAGAGATAAGCAGAGAGACTTTTAAACAGAAACTATCTTGTCTACTAAATGTATACAGAGCCAAAATCAGTTGCTCCTTTTATTTAACTTACCATTTGGAAATACAGAATAGAGAGAGTATGTTGGCAAATACTTTTCTGGCATATTACTACTGATTCCTCAAAAACAGATTTCTGAGTTAAATACTTATTCAGATTAAAAAAATAAAAAAATAAAAAAATCCTATTATAATCTGAGTTTATATTTGTCCTGTGAGAAGTTTCATCATATCTTTATTTTAATTTTCTTTGAGCAAAATCCCACTTCTAATTTAATTCATTAAGAAAGTGAATGATTTAATCCACTCAGGTTGACATAAAAGTACTATGAGACCAGGTAGCTTAAACAACAAATATTTATTTCTCACAGTCCAAGAAGTTTGGAAATCCAAGATCAAGTATCTGGCTTGATGACTATCTTCTTGCTATGTACACATGGTGAAAAGAATGGGAGAGAGTTCTCTGGGGTCCCTTTTAAAGGGGTACTAATCCTATTTATTAGGGCTCTACCCTCATGACCTAATCACCTCACAAAGGTCCCACCCTCCTAATATCATCACATTGGGGGCTGGGACTTCAACATATGCATTTGGAAGAATAAAATATTCAATTCATTACAGTAAATATTACATAATTTATTATAACTAAGGTCATCTGTGCTAGGTATGGACAACATTAACAATATTTAAAAGGTAGAATAAATTTATCCATAAGGAAAAGAAAAGGCTCGAAGGTATGTATGTGCCACCAGAGGCACAATTCATTGTAAAAAGAAAAAAAATTTAAAAATTAAATTATCTGCACAAGACTCTGTTAGCGGATGAAAAAGCCAGAAATTAGGAGAAATATTTTCACACAAATCTGACAAAGCACTTGTATCCAAAATGTATTTTAAAAAAAACAAAAACAACTCTCAACTCAACACTAAGAAAACAATTCAAAAAGGCAAACAACTTGGACAGATATTTCACCAAAGGGAAAATATAGGTGGTAAATGTTCACATAAAAAATGTACACCATAATTAGCCCTTAGGGAAATGCAAATTAAAACCCCAATGAGATACTATTACACCCCATTAGAATGGCTTAAAAAAATCCTGACCATACCATAACGCTGGCGGGGATGCAAACAACTGGACCTCTCACATGTTGCTGATGGAAATGTAAAAGGGTATAAACCACTCTGAAAAATAGCTGAACATACTCTTAACATATGACCTGCAATTGCAATCCTGAGTAGTTAGCCTAAGAAAAAAAAAAAAACTTACATCCACACAAAAACCTATACACAAATTCTCACAGAAATAAAACTAGTCAAAGTTAGTAGAAGGAAGGCAAAAACAAATATCTGCTTAATAATGGAAACCTTGGCTACAGCAACTGGGGGTAAAAAAGAAAAGAAAAAAACATTAACAATGGAAAGGAAGATGTAAAAATTTGCATAGGTATAATATTTTGTATAGAAAATCTTAAAGTTACTACCAAAAAACTGTTATAATAAATGAAGTCAGTAAAGCTGCAGGATATAAAATCAAATACAAAAATAAGTTGTTTCTACATATTAACAATAAACTATCAGAAAGAGAAATTAAGACAACAGTTATTTTATATCAAAAAGAATAAAATATCTAGGATTAATTTAACCAAGGAGGTAAAAGATCTGTACATTGAAAATTATAAGACACTAATGAAAGAAACTGAAGACCCAAATTAATGTAGATAGTCTGTGATCACAGATTGACAGAATTAACGATGTTAAAAAGTCAATACTACCCAATGCGACCCCTACAAAACTCCAATGGTGAAAATGTGAAAAAGAAACACTGGGCATGGTCAGTGTGAATGTATACTGGCCAACCACTATGGAAAACAGTATGAAGGTTACGGAAAAAATTAAAAATAGAACTACCACACGTTCCAGCAATTCTACTTCTGGATTTCTGTGCAAAGGAAACAAAAATACTAAATCAAAATGATATATGCACCCCATGTTCACTGCAGCATTACTTAAAACAGCAAAGCAGCCAAAGTGTCCATAGATGGAAGAATAGGTAAAGAAAATCTGATACACACACACACACACACACACACACACAAATATTATTTAATCATTAAAAAACAGGAAATCTTGCCATTTGCAACAACATAGATGGAACTTGAGGGCATTGTGTTAAGTGAAGTAAGACAGACAGAGAAAGACAAATAATAAATGGTATCACATGTGGAATCTTTAGAAAGAAAGAAAAGCGGGGAGGGGAGAAATTAAAAGAAAAAGAAAGTCAGACTCTAAGTAACTCTAAGAAATGGAAAACAGAAAAGTGATTGCCAAGACTAGGGATAGGGAAATTAAGAAGAGGTTGGGCCCAGCTGGTGTGGCTTGGTGGACGACCCATGCACCAAGAGGTTGCCAGTTCGATTCCTAGTCAGGGCATATGCCCAGGTTGTGGGCCCAAACCCCAGTGGGAGGCATACAGGAGGCAGCCAATCAATGTTCTCTCTCATCGATATTTCTATATCTCTCTCTCTAAAAATCAATAAAAAAATTTTTTTTAAAGAAGAGGTTGGTTAAAGAGTACAAACTTTCAGCTATAAGATGGATAAGGTCTGAGGATCTAGTGTCTAACATGGTGACTATAGTTGATAACACTGAAATTTGCTAAGAGAGTAACCTTTAGAGTTCTCACCAAGAAAAAAAAAAAAAGATAAATATGTGGGGTAAAAATTAATAAAATAGAAATTAAAAGGACAATATAGCCCTGGCTGGTTTGGCTCAGCGGATAGAGCACTGCCCCACAGTCCCGGGTTCAGTTCCCGCTAAAGGCACGTTATCTAGGTTGCAGTTTTTCCCCGGCCCCAGTTGGGGTCGTGTGAGTGGCAACCTCTCCATGTGTCTCTCTCACATCAATGTTTCTCTCTCTCTCTTCTTCTCTCTCTCCCTCCCACTCTATCTGAATTTAAATGCAAAAAATGTCCTCAGGGGAGTATTAAAAAAAAAAAAGACAATATAAAATATCAATAAAACTATAAACCGGTTTTCTGAAAAGATAAACAAACCTTTAGTTAGACTTGCCAAGAAAAAAAGGGAAGACTCAAATGAAATCAGAAATAAAAGAGGAAACATGACAGCTAATACCACAGAAATATGAAAGATAATTAGAGATCACTATGAATAACCTACACCAACAAACCGAACAACCTAGCAGAAATGGATAAATTCCTAGAAACATACAACTACCAAAATCATAAAGAAATAGAAAACCTGACCCGATCATTTACAAGTAGATTGAATAGGGAATCAAAAATCTCCCAACAACAACAAAAAAGTCTAAGACCAGATGGCTTAACTGGTAAATTCTACCAAACATTTAGAGAAGAATTAATGCCAATCCTTCCCAAACTATTCCAAAAAATAGAAGAGGAGGAACATTTTCAAACTCATTTTATGTGGTCAGCATTGCCTTTGCCCTGATACTAAAACCAGACCCTAGAAGAAAAGAAAATTACAGGCCAATATCCCTGATGAAAACAGATACAAAAATCCTCAACAAAATATTAGCAAACCAAGTGCAACAACACATTAAAAGTATCATACACCATGATCAAGTGAGATTTATTCCAGATATACAAGTACAGTTCAACATCCACATATCAATCAATGTGATACACATTAATAAAATGTGTATTTTATACATATACAAAGGAACAACCTCATTTCTTTTATTCTACCATTTGAAAATATTTTAATTTATAAATGGGATATGTCAAAGTATAATTCAAAGAACTTTTTAGAAAATAATTCTAAAATTTCAAAAGTTTTGTGATATGATTTTACTAAAAAGTATTTTGTAACTAGAATAGAAAAGTCATATTAGAATTTTAAAAATCAAAAAAGTAAAGCTAATCTCCACAGAATATGACTCAAAATATGCCTCAAAGTTTTTTGAAATCAGACATACATATAGCCCTGGCCGGTTTGGCTCAGCGGTTAGAGCGTCCGCCTGCGGTCCGGAGAGACCCGGGTTCGGTTCCCGCTAAGGGCATGTACCTCGGTTGCAGTTTGTCCCCGGCCCTGGTTGGTCGTGCGGATGGCAGCCACTCGATGTGTCCCTTTCACATCGATGTTTCTCTCTCTCTCCCTCCCACTCTATCTGTACAAAAAATGGAAAAATGTCCTCGGGTGAGGATAAAAAAAAAAAAAAGACATACATATAAAAATTTTTAAATAAAAATTTCTCCCTAAGAAACATTTATTTTAGAAAAATTAACAGAAGAATGACCATACTGGATAAATACGGTGATCCTTAAAGTATTACATTAAAATATTTCAATATTGCCATTACTGCAAATAACTCATCTTTTTATCACTTAAGATACAAAGTATATGATTCTTAAATAGCACCTTCAGTACACAAATGTCTATTATTTGTAAGAGGTTTATTTTGGAGAAGATCATACAAAACCTAAACATAAATAATATATTTTGATGTTTAATCATGTATATCTAAGGTAATGTTTGTTTACATGTTCCCTGTAATATGTACCTTTAAGTCCTAGTTAAAACATACACATACACACACAAAACTTCTTAAAGTAATTTTTGTTTAAAAATCACTTAAAATGATAAATAATAAGATACTGTGTCTAAAAACATAAAAACAAAGACATTTATTAGCAAAGAAATAGGGAAAATGTAAAATAACCCTGCAACACTTTTGTGTATGCAATTTATCAAGAAACGTAAAAGAACAAAACAAATGACTCATTCTGGAGCTTCTTTGTCATCATTAATGTATTCAGTTTTTCACAGCTGAACTGCTATACTTTGAAATGATTTTCATGAAAGGAAACTCAATTCAATGTTTAAACAAAGCTGTCAGGTTACCAATATTAAATTTTCTTTGAGTGTCCAGAAAACATTTTCTTTTCTTAAAAAAATAAACTATGTTGGTCTTTATTTGCAAACAAAATAAAAGAAGTTTTTGTTTAACTGTATATTTATTTTGGGAAATAATATTAAGAACAATTTTAAAGTAAAAGTGAGACTAGGTTGTGAAGCTATTTTGTTTCATTACTAGTTGTATTTCTCAAATTGATACAAATGATCTCCTCCTGTTTCTGTCTATCTGCTTCCTTGTCAGTACAACTAATAGTCAGGGTTGGGGAGACCTCTTATATCTAAACAGAAGATGTGCAGTTTGTAACCTGCTTAATTCGCCTTATGTCCTACATGCCCTCAGTATGGTGTTCATTAAAGTCTCAGCTGTTTTGTTCGTAGCCGTGGCAGCCTAAACATAGGCTTATTTTTCTTTGTTAAAAGACCAGATTGTGCATAAATATACCCCTAACCCCCCTCCCTCCCTCCCTCTCTCTCTCTCTCTCTCTCTCTCTCTCTCTCTCTCTGTGTGTGTGTGTGTGTGTGTGTGTGTGTGTGTGTGTGTGCGCCGCGCATTAATGGCAAGAAATTACCAAGCATGTAAATGTTCACCAGTGTTTTCATCACTCCAGCCAGGCATCTGAACTCACTTAGTCCCTTGCCTAAATGTTTATAAAACAGCACCTCTCGGCCTTTGGAGAGAGGTTTAACATTAACAGTCACCTCTAAAATCAGATAAACTATATTAAGAATTGCAACTTGGTATAAATGAACTCCATAAAATGCCATTAAAAACGATTAAGAGTCCCCACCCCTCCCCCAAAAAAGTTCCGGTAGGCTCTAGATTTCCAGTCCTAATTGCTTCCATGCATTTGACCATATAGCAGGTTTAAATGAAGTTTACTTGTATTTGTTTTGGAAATAATATACAATGGCTCAAATCAATTACTTTTTTTGGCTTGAACAAAAAATGCAAACTTCACATTTAACTGGTCAATCTACAACTAGAATTTCTGTTCAGTTCTGGTTTGTTACACTGAGTTTTTAAATGTAATATAAAAATGAGTCTCATTAATGTATATATGAATAATTTCAAAACTCCTGTTTCAATTGTATAGCTAACAGTGACCATGAACAAGTTTGAAATTAATCACATTCTGAATAATTAAAAGTAGAAGGTAAAGAAATGTGTCAGATATTTATTGCATTTTTGTGTGAAGTTTCATTAACACAATAAAAATTTTATTTTTAACTTGTTACTAAATTATTTGTGATGTTAATGTTAACATGCAGTTAATTAAATGTACATAAAAAACCTATTAAAGTATTATGCCTGGCAGCTATAAAAAAAATAATTTAACCTCTAAACGACTAAATACCATCTATAGGTCATTTTAGCCTATACAATTACATTGTTAGGATAAATTAGATCAACTATTAAATATAGTTGCCTGAATATGATGAATTTAAGAAAATAATCATAATTGTATCTTCAAAAGCTTTTCTCAAGAACTATCAGACAACTGATTGCAGCAAATGGCCTTATTAGGCAAAGATACTGGAGATAACTGGCAAGTATTAAAGAACCCCATGAAAAGAGTCTCATTTTCATTTATAATGTTAATTTGTGAATCATTCAGAGTTGATCTATTTATAGAGTTGCTTTCAGATAGGAAAACAGCAGTGATTTTTTTACCCTAATGTTAATCTTTTATTGTCATTAATCTGCCAAGATTTAAGGAAAAAAGAGATTCATATACTAGGACAGCATAACTGAAGAGTAACTGAACATGAGAAAATTACAGGATGGAAAGCAAGTACAGCAATAAAAAGCCAGGCAAGATCAGGACCACTGCCTTGAAAGGAATTAAGGTTCTGACAATTTCATGTTTCATCCTTAAGGACATGAAAAGAAAGACTTTTTAACACACTCTGGTGTGCAATACTATTTCTCAGTATGAAGCATGTCACTCTTCTGATGTCATAATTAGGACAAACTTAATCATAAGCCCCTATTAAAAGATAAAAGTTGCCCTGGCTGGTGTGGCTCAGTAGTTAGAATGTCGGCCCATGCCCTGGAGGGTCATGAGTTCAATTCTCAGTCAAGGGCAAGTACTTGGGTTGCAGGTTTGAGCCCTGGCCCTGGTTGGGCAGATGTAGGAGGCAACCAATCAATGTCTCTCTCTCACATTGATGTCTCTTTCTCTCTCTCTCTCTCTCTCTCTCTCTCTCCTCCTTCCTCCCTCCTTCCTTCCTTCCTTCCTTCCCTCCCACTCCAAGAATCAATGGAAAAAATATCCTCACACTTGGGTGAGGATTAACAACAACAAAAAAATGATAATACCGGCCAGTGTGGCTCAGTGGTTGAGCGTTGACCCATGCACCAAGAGGTCGATGATTTGATTTCCGGTCAGGACACATCCCCAGGTTGTGGGCTCAGTCCCCAGTGGGGGGCATGCAGGAGGTGGCCCAATCAATGTTCTCTCTCATCGATGTTTCTCTCTCTCTCTAAATCAATAAAGGAAAAAAAAATTACTTTAATAAATAAATAAAAGATAAGATTTTTTAAATTATCATGGTAAAAGCCTCTTCACAGTACATCAGGAGTGACTGAAAAAAATGGCAAAGCAGGAAACTCCAGGGCTCTGTCCCTCCACAAAAATAACTAAGTTGCCAAAACAAAACAAAGCAAAACTATTAATAATCAATATTTGAATAAATCTGAAATCTAGTAAAAAACTTACAACAAAGTGGGGAAAGATTAATGAAGAAAGAAGCTGCTGCACTGTGGTGATCTGGTGCAGGTTGTTAAAGTCAGAGTGAGCTACACAGACCTTGTTTTAAAAAAGAAAAATGTAGTAAAATGTTTCAACCTGTCTGGTAACCCCATGAAGAACCCCAAGGAGGAGGGGAAAAAATCTCATTTATAGTTTCTATAATATTCAAAATTATCCAGTTTTCAACAACAAAAAAATTAAGATGCATGCATACAAACAAGAAAGTATGGCTCACTGACAGGGAAAAAAAGAAATTAATAGAAAACGTCCCTAAGGAAGACCAGGCATTACACTTACTGGACAAAGACTTTAAACTGATTGTCATAAATATGTTCAAACTAAAGGAAAGCTTTCTACAACAGAATCACAAATAAGACACCATTTGTATTCAGCACTGTACTAGAAATTCTAGCAGAATAATTAGGCAAGTAAAAGAAAAGGCATATGAATTAAAAAGGAAGAAGTAAAAAGATCTCTATTAAAAGCAGACATGATCTTATATAGAAGAAATACTAAACAATACAGACACACGTGAACTAATAAATGAATTCTGCAAAACTGCAGAATGCAAGATCAACATACAAAAATCAGTATATTTCATTATACTAACTAGCACAGTTGCAATCTAGCTAAATTAGTGAGTATATTAAGGAGTCATAACAAAAGAGTCTTTTTGACAAGATGCCTCTAAAGTCACATAAAGCAACACTTTGGTTTTGTAGTCAATGCTAACAAAGCCCAGTTTTGTTTTTGTTTTATTTATTTATTTTCTTTATTGATTTTTAGAGAGAGAGAAAGGGAAAGGGAAAGAGAGACAGAAACATCGATGAGAAAGAACATTGACTGGCCGCCTCCTGCATGCCCCACACTGGGGATTTGGCTCACAATCTGGGCATGTGCTCTGACCAGGGATCAAACCAGTGACCTCTTGGTGCATGGGTCAACGCTCAACCCTGAGCCACACTGGCTGGGTTAACAAGCCCAGTTTTTAAGATATTCTATTTTTTTTTAATTTTTGGAAAAAAGGAACATCCTATTAATCTCTGTCACACTCCACTTATCTATACTTATTTTAATAACATAGTAATGGTTATTCTAAAACAGATCAACAAGCTACAGCCCATGGGCCAAATGGTCTGACCTCCTATTTTGGTAAATAATGTTTAATTGAAACACATCCAAGGCATTTGTTTACATATTGTCTATGACTGCTTTCCAGCTAAAATGGCATAATCTACAAACCTAAAATATTTACTATCTGGCCCTTTAAGGAAAAAAACTGCCAATCTCAGTTCCAAAAAAGTATAAAAATTGACCTCACATTGGCATCTTTGATATACTAAGACTCTTCCTTTACAGTGTCAATTATAACTAACCAGGCTATTCAAAATATAAGAAAAAATGATTATAAGACTATTTCCAATTTAAGATCAAGGACTGGTCATATAAGAAAAGGATATTACCCACTAATTAAAGAGAGAATAATTTAAAAACACTGTTAAATGAAGGATTAGATTGGTAGTAGGTAATGTTGATGCGAAAGACTACCCACAGAATTCAATTATAAGAGAATTTAGTCTATTTCAGGAGTAAGACCGATTATAAACTAAAATGGTCTGAGTTAACTTAATTGGGAGATATCATGAGGAGCGAGTACAGCACACTTTTTTCTCTTTATAACTGGTCATTTCAAAAGTTCCTAGGCTTGAATATTCTGTATAATTCAAATAAACTAAGTACATGCTCTATATTAAAGTGGCATGGTCCAGTTGGTGTGGCTCAGTGGTTGAGCATCAACCCATATACCAAAAGGTTGCTAGTTCGATTTCTGGTCAGGGCACATGCCCAGATTGTAGGCCCAATCCCCAGTGGGGGGCATGTAGGAGGCGGTCAATCAATGTTCTCTCTCATCAATGTTTCTATCTCTCTCTCCCTTTCACTTCTTCTCTCTCTAAAATCAATTAAAAAAAATTAATTAAAAAAAAAGTGGCATGGTGAATGAAGAGAAAAGGTATGGTACCACTTACTTGGAGAAGTAAAAATTAATGGAAGAGGAACTCGGAGGTCTTTTTATTTTTATATTTTTAACAAACTTTATTTTTTAGAGCTGTTTTAGGATTTTAAAAAATTGAGCAGAAAGTAAAGAGTTCCCCTCCCCTGCATATATCCTCCCCGTACCCCTCACCCTCATGTACACAGTTTCCACTTAGTATTCACAATTTACGTTATTGTGGTACACTGGGTTATATGAATGCATCAATAGTGATACATTATTAACTAAAGTCCATAATTTACGTTAGGGTTTAATCTTTGTGTTGTACATTCTATGGGCTTTTACAAATGTTTAATGACATATATCCATCATGACAGTATCATAAAGAATAAAGATTCCCCTGTGCCCTACCTATTCATCCTTCCTCCTTCTCCACCCCATCCCCAGTCACCACCACTGATCTTTTTAGTGTTTCCAGAGTTTTGCCTTTTACAGAATATCTATCATTGGATCATGTTATGTAGCCTTTTCAGATTGGCTTCTTTCACTTAACAATGTGTATATTAGGTTCCTCCTTGCCTTTCTGTGGCTTAACAGCACATTTATTTTTATCACTGAATAATAATTCCATTGTACACTTGTACCACAATTTGTTTATCCATTCACCTACTATAGAACACCTAGGCTGCTTCAAAGTTCTGTCAATTATAAACACAGCTGATATAAACACTGTATGAAGGTTTTTATGTGGACATAAGCTTTCAACTCATCTGGGTAAATACCAAAGAGTGTAATTGCTGGATCACATGGTAAGAGTATGCATTATTTGTAAATAAATGCCAAATGTCTTCCAAAGAGGCTGTGCCATTCCACATTCCCACCAGCAGTGAATGAGAGTTCTTGTTGCTTCACTTCCTCACTGGCATCTGGTGTTGTCAGTGTTCAGGATCTTAGACATTCTAATAGGTGTGTAGTGGTATATCATTTTAATTTGCAATTCTCTGTTGTCCTATCATATTGAATATCTTTTCCTATGCTTATCTGTCATCTGTATATCTTCTTTGATGAGGTTTCTGTTCAAATACTTAACCCATTTTTTAATTAAATTGTTTTCTTATTGAGTTATAAAGTTCTTTGTTTATTTTAGATACCTTTATCAGATATGTTTTGCAAAGATTTTTCTCCCAGTCTGTGGCTTGTCTTTCATTGTCTTAAACATGTCTTTCAAAGAGAAAAAAGGTTTCAGTTTTAATGAAGTCCAACTCATCAAATTTTTCTTTCATGAATCATGCATTTGAAACTAAAACTAAAATGTCCTCACCAAATTCAGGGTCAGCAAGATTTTCTCTTATGTCATCTTCTAGGAATTTTATAGTTTTGTATTTTACATTTAGGTCTATAATCCATTGTGAGTTAATTTTTGTGAAAGGTATGAAATCTATATCTAGATTTTTTTTTTTTTTTGCATGTGGATATACAGTTGTGCCAGCACTGTTGGTTGAAGACTATCCATTCTCCATCAAACTGCCTTTGCTCCTTTGTCAAGATCACTTCAATTTAATTACATGGGTCTATTTCTAGGCTCTTTATTCTTAAGTCAGGTGGTGTCAGTCTTCCAAAGATTATTCTCCCTCAATGTTGTGTTGACTATTCTGGGTGGCTGTTAAATTTTAATAGTGAAATCTTTATCTGGTTACACTGGAAAGTGACTGAAAAAATGCTTAGAACCCAGCTGTGATAGTCTTTTAGAGCTTACGCTAAAACGTCACTTAATCCAAGTAAACATGGGTGCTCTGCAGGCTTGGGAAGGTGCTTCTGAAATACTATGAACCTAATATGCAGTTGAATCCATCCTCAGACCTGACATAAACACTTTAAGGGCATATTATGTTATCAAAGTGTTTTATGTGATTTCTTACTCTCAAGATAGAGAGCTAAGAATGAAGACCACATACAGGCAAGATTTGGAAGAAAGCAATTTACTTCTTGCATTTGGCCTTCTTTGATAAAACTAATCAATGTATTTTTTAAAGCTATTACATTTGAAAAGTCAGGTTTTGAAACAATCAGATTCTGGTCATTGTTCTAAATTTCTATAAGATAGGATAAAGAATTTATAGACAAATCATTTTAAAATGTACGATAGGATTTAGAGAACAGATATAATGAAAATCAAATCAGGCCAAATGAGAGCTGCTTATTACAGTATAGGTAGTAACTACATAAGTAGTAGTTTACCCATGCTAAACACAAAATGCTAGTTAGCCCTGGCCAGTGGTGTTCAGTGGTTAGAGTGTCCACCCTCACACCAAAGGGTTGTGGGTTCAATTCCGGGTCAAGGGCGCATACCTGGGTTACATGTTAGATCCCTGGCCCTGGTTGCTGTGCATGCAGGAGACAACCAATCGATGTGTCTCTCTCACATTGATGTCTATCTTTCTATCTCTCCCTCCCTTCCAATCTAAAAATCAATGGGAAAAATATCCTCTGGTGAGGATTAATAACAACAACAAAAAGCTACTTAAATAATTACCTAAACTAGTTGTCTACTCTTTCTAAGTAGATTGTTCTTCTAGTAAATTACCCAATTCTGACTCACCTGATCTATAAACAACCTGGTAGAATGAACTCAGAATTTCAGATATAAAATGGAAGCCAGTGGAGGAATTATTGCACAACATATACAAGTACTGAAAAACTAAATATACTCCTATGAAGCTCTTTTCTAGAAATGAGATACAGTTAATATTTCAAAGTCTGTGGATTCTCTAAGCTTCTTCTATTTTACATTTAAATATTTATTACCTAATTATTCTTATGCCTGCTTCTTTTATTTTATTCTTGCAACTTTACGAATTGTTGTCATTAACCAAAAGGGAAAAAGAGGATGAAAGCAATGTAAACGTAAATCAATCAATCAAATTAGGCAAAAAATTATCAAACTGATTTTTAAAGTTATATTGAGTTATCTAGATTGCATTTATCTCCCTTCCATATAATATCTTCACTTGATTACATGATAGTAAATCTTGCTCTCATGTTTACAGAGAGCAGATCTTATTAATTACGACTTTGTTGACAATTCATCTCCTTCCACTTTACTCTGCATATATAGAAAGAGAAATGTAACCATTTGTTCCTCCCTTGATCTTCCATCTCAACAGAGGTTAGAAGAAGAGCTTTTTCATTGGATATTCAAGTGAATTCTTAGGTAAGAACTATCCATGTTAAAATTATTTTTATGTTTTTATCAATTTTTTAGAGAGAGAGAAACATTGATGTGAGAGAGAAACATCAATCGGCTACCTCCTGAACAACCCCTAGTGGGGATTGAGCCCGAAACCTGGACATATGCCCTGACCAGGAATCAAACCAGGACTTCTCAGTCCATGGGGCAATGCTCAACCCACCAAGTCACACTGGCTGGGTAACGTTAAAATATTTTTTAAAAGCCAGTGTGAGAATACAAATTTTTTTTTCCTTCCTACATTTTTTATATTCTACACCATTCTGTTCCCCTCCATTAGGATGATCTTCAAAAATTAAAATATTATTGTAGTATTAAGCAAAAACCAGATAAAATTGAACACTTAAATTTTCCAGATTCTATGTTCCCTTCCCTAGCTACCATTAAACCTTTCCAGTACTATTTATACAATGATAAATAGGACATGTATTTACCAAGAAAAGTAATTGTTTCATTTACATTCTTCCAGGCCTAGGTATTGGCTTTGTACTTTCTGTTCTATCACTTTATATCTAGCAGCTTTTCTACACAATCACTCAGTCCATTAAAAGTTTCTTTCTTTCTGTTATAAGAAGCCAAGAATGCATTGTTACATTTTTGTATGTGAAGTATGCTATTAAATAATAGCTTGTATACTCATTAAGCAAATGTAATTGTGAGACTACACTGACATTGTTAAAGTAAATTACTCAATTTGTTAATAGTTTCATTTCAAGTGACCTTAATTGTATTAATTGTGATACTAGCAAATTAAATTGAAGAGCATTAAATACATTGTTCTGATATGTCCTAGAGGAGCAAATTTTTTCCATTACATCAGCAAAGGGGAAAAAATGATTATATGCCTCCCCCCAACAAAAGTCTGACACATACGTGCACACAATGGGTCAAACAGAAAAAGTCTCACCAGACTGCATTGACTACTACTATTTCATTATCAGTAGCATGGTACTACTAAACAGACCATACAGAGTATCTGAGCCTTAGATAAATGGATACTTTTAGGGCATCCTTTCTTTTCGGATTAAACAGAAATTACTTCACCATTATAAAGAGTTTAAATGTTGAGAATGAGGAAACAAAGATTGGTATAGAAAACTGCAACATGAAAATGAATTTTAAAAATACTACAACTCAATGTAAATCAGACATTACTTTTTAGATGCCTAGTATCAATAATACATAAGGATATATATTTTAAAAGTTATGGCCTTCATTCTTGAGAAGAAACTACAAGTTCAACAATACAGACTGTTCACGCTCTGTCTTCAGAATAAATCTATACTCCTCAGCCTGATTTACAAAATTCTCATAATCTGGCCCTGGCCTACTAAACCCATCCTGTGCCGTTTACCTATCACCCACAGTGCCTTAGCCACAATTACATCCTTTAGTTCCTCAAATATAACAAGCCTATTCCTATCTTAGGTATTCCCTTTGTAAAACCTTTTTGTGAGCTAGTTCCTTTCTTTCCATCTCTCTGTCTCTGTCTGCCTGTCTCTCTCCCTCTCACCATCTTTGCATGCTTGGCTCCTTCTCCTCATGTGTCATTCACATGCAGCTGACATATTAACTTTTCACAGAGATCTTCCATAAAAATCTAAATTTTCACGAATCATTATATTACCCTACATTAATTCTTTGCCTAGTATTGATCACTCTCTCCTATTGTTTCTCATTTCTCTACTTTTTCTTTTTTTTTTTTTTTTCAACTATCTCACATTAAAATATGAATTTCATTGAAAGGAAGCACTTGGTTTACTAGTTTAATAATCTAATCCCAGATACTAAAAGATCAATAAATATTTTTGAACAAGTGAATGAACATCCAGTCTGTGGCCTGAGACTTTTTACTATGTGTGATAAAATGTATATGCCTCTATTATCTCTATTCATTTACTGAGTTATCACTGAAATTTCTTAACCATCATGCCAAGATGTATGATTGAAAATCTTTACGTTCAGTAAAACAGATCTATCCACAAGTCTGATTAAAGTGATAGCTGTGTACTAAGGTTGGTCAAAATCAGACATAGTCTAAAATTGTCACTAAACAAAAATGCTTCAAAGCCAAGTTCTCCATATTTGAAAGAAGAAGAATGAAGAGGGTAAGATAAAGTAAGAGAAGAAGTACTATTTAACTACACATAGTCCCATAATATAAATGATTTATTTGGCTCACATATTGCCTTATATATGACTTGAGCAAGTAAAAGTAAATTCTCACTATTTATTGAAAAATCAAGGCTAGTAGGTAGTTTTTCTGACTAAAACTAAATAGATTTTTAAGTTCAGAAAAGACAATCACTGTAATTTATAGGAATACAGTAATTACCAAATGGGAGAATATAAGATAATTTCCAAAGACTCAAGAAAATTATATTTTTAATACTGGAGATGTAATAAAAGAAAATGGCTGTTTAAAGTAAATAACTTGAGATATTACAATTTTTATGATTTACTACTTTCTTAATTTCTTCCATTTGAAACATTCAAATTTTCCTAAAATGTGAAACTAAAACAGCTTGAAGCTAACATAATGTTTTTTCCCTTGTGCCTTCCTATATTGCTCATTCGGGATTCCTTCTCAGAAAATTCAAGGAACAGTACAAAGTAAAGTACAAGTGTTGTATGAAAATTTTTTTCTTATTTCAAAATATCTATTCAATAGCAAAAGTATAGTGACGCAAACTAATTTAACTTATTTTCAATTCTCATAAAATACAAGTTAAGAATAAAAACTACTAGAGCTGATATTAATCATGAGCTCAGATTAATCATATATCGTTAGAGCAAAATGTATTCAAAGCTTCATTCAAATATGATATTAAAAAGTAAGTTAACCTTCCTCTTCACTGAAATGTGTATCATTGATATTTAACCACTCTCGTTTTATGTTAATTCTGAATCAGATTTTGAGTTCAATTCTATCCACTTAAGTGAGTTAGTATTTTGAAAATGGCTTAACCACTAATTATAGATCATCAATTCTCTTCCAAACACTGAATTACATATTTCTCCTTTTACACTCTTTAGCCTATGCAATCCTTGAAGTACTGACCACTGTAGACCTTCTGGAAACTCTCATATCTGTAGCTTCTATAATTCTCACGTACCTCCATCTCTCCCTTATTTTCACTATTCCTCCAATATTTTTAAAATACTTTTCCCTCTATCCAATTTCTAATCATGAAGAATTCCTACAAATCAATCCTCAGCTCCTTCCTTTCTCTTTCATTGGATTTCTTACCACCTATCTTACACTTTGAACTGACATCTCTGGAAAATGACTCAGATCTCATGGCCTTTCAAATTGAAGTTTCTCATTTCCAAGTTTCTTCTGAACAGTTTAATTTAGAGGAACTGGGCATGGCACGTGGATTGCTCTGTGATTTCACTTCTACTTATTGTCATGACACTTAAAATCTGTTTTTAAGGACATATTTTAAAAACCATTCTTTATATATACTTTTGTTATTGTCTTTTAAGAACTTCCAAGTCATTCTTTCATTTATTTTACAATCTTTATTTTCAACAAAGCTACTGTTTTCCTTGGTAACTTTATAACCTTATAGTTTATCATCTACCTAAACTGCTTTTTTTTCCTGGATACCTAGGGAGAATGTTTTATTAAAAAATACTTCTTGCAAAATTATGCAGATAGTAAAAAGATTAGTAGTTGCCAGGAGTTGAGGGATGGGGAGGAGGGTAGAGAAGACAAACACGCAGAGTGCAGAGAATTTTGTGAAAATACTCTGTCGGATACTTGTAATATGAATACATCCTGATGCATATATCCGCACCTATAGAATGTACAACACCAAGAGTAAACCCTAATGTAAACTATGAGCTTTTGAGTGATTATGATGTGTCAGTATAGGTTAATCAGTTCTAACAAATGAACCACTCTGGTGGGGGATGTTGATAATGGGGGATATTATGCATATGTGGGGCAGAGGAGATATGGGAAATCTTTACCTTCCTCTTAATCTGGCTGTGAATCTAAATCCACTCTTAAAATATAAAGTAGTTAAAATAAAAAGAGACTTCAAACCTAAACCTATCCAAATCAAAGTAGGTTCCAAATCATTACACAGAACTAATAACGTATTGACCTGGTTTATTGGCTAACACTAAACGTTCCAGGGAATTAATGTACTTATCAAATACTTATACTGTTCCCATATCCCCTTTATATCTCCCATCACCATACTAATCTATACTTCATCTTCTCTGACTTCACCCCTTCCAAAACTTTCTACTCTGCCCTCGTAGAATGCCACTGCATGAGAGCAAACTTCCTTATATTCTCAAACCATCAATGAATTCTTGCACTATCAATTTTCTTGCCTACTGGTCCACTTGCTATACTCTCCAGACAAAAACACTGCCTGCTTCATTCTGTGGCTAAATCCTAGGTACTGAATTCTGCTGGACATAATCATCCAACTTTACAAGTTTATAACACTTATAAATTAGAATGCCTAATCTAAACTTGGCTCCCAAGATTATGTATTCTTTATCAACTCAATGTAACCTGTGTCACTCTCCACACATCTTCAAATGCTTCATCTTATCACTCACTTTCAGCAAATCACCTCACCCTGATTTATCAAAAAAAGAGATTAAAACATCAATGATATTTCACTGAACTCTCTGCTACTGAACTAATGAATTTACTGTACCTAAACATCTTCATTTTCCCTTCACTTCTATTATTACAGTGAAAATAACAATCCCCTCTCTGTCTACAAATCGCTCCATCTTGGCTCTAGACTGTAGCTCCTCCAAATTTCCAAGAGTCCAGGACTCCTCTTCCATTGATTTTAACTTTTTTGAGTACTACCGTAATGTTTCCCTTTATTACTCATGCCAGTTTAATATAGAGCACACAATTAGTTTATTTGAAATATAGAGTACATACTCAAGACTGGATTCTTGGGAGATTATAAAAAAGCACCACGTTTGTCATAGTCACAATGACTCTGTCCCATGGAAGCATCTATTTTCTTGAACCTTTAGCAAGACAACCATAAAAGCCATGGTCAAGAGTTTGAATTTTATTATTAGTCAATGGAAAACCACTTAAGAGCTGTAAGTCAGGAAGGGACTTTTTTTTTCCTCCCTAAGATGACTCTAGCCAATTAGACCAAGAGCAGGGCTTAAGGTGAGTAAAATGATTCAGACAGCATCCTATACTTTGGCCAGGTATCTTAAGTAGAACAAATATATCTCTTATTCAAAATCTAAATCCACTTTCCACTGCATGGAAAGCAATACTAAAGATCATAACAGAAGAGAATAATTTTATCAACGTCAATGAACTATTTTAATTATTACCAATGTATTCATTAGTAAAGCCAGGTACTCTCTTCTAGTTCTAAAACTCTATGATATTATAACAGAAAGGTAGGAAGATTTAGAACAAAATCAAAATTACAAGAGGCAAAAAAGGACTAGGCAATATATTCAGAACATCTTAGATTTTTTTTAGTGTAGGTTACTAAATATTTTATACATGAAGATAGAAAGAAAGCTTTGAAATAGATATTATATAAAAAGGCATTACATTAAGTAGTAATTATCTAAATACTATAAAAGCTGTAAGTAAGAAGGCATAAAAAAACTGAAGCTAAAAACACCGGTAATATGTAACAAAATGCTATTCTCAAAAGAGGAAAACGTTCTCTCACCATGAGCAACATTCCAATCTCTTATAAGCTTGTGAAAACAAGTAGTCATTCCAGGAATGTTATTTTATTAATAGGTTAAGTTTTCCTAAATCTTGATACTGTTGTTTTCAGTTTAAAATAAAATTATTACTTTCTTCATTTAATTGATCACTATAAGTTCCATGCTAAGAATGAATAACCATTAATAGTTGAACAAATATTTTGCTTTTTTATGAGTTCAAATGAATTACATGTAACTTGTCAATTATTAACTAATATCCTTTGTTCAAAGAGCTTGGAATTTAATTTATGTATATAACTAAATTTAATAGGTCACACAGAAAATGTCATACTTGCTATGCTATTCTCTATTTGAAAAAGAAATTAAAGCAGTTAAAAGTTTAATTCATATGGAATATATGCCCTAAGATTTTACATGTGTATATCCAAACAGTTCTTTTTTCCAATCTTACCCACTTTCCTCAACCACCCATGAAAATAAACCAATGATACACAGTTTTCTCTCTATCATTCCTATTATGTAGCTACTTTTAATAATGCTTTCCAGAATACTCAAAATCATTTCATTCAGTAATGTACTGTTTCATTAAAGTTTTAAATTCAGATTTGAGAAACTAAAGACTTACTTGTTTACTTATTAAATCTATAACAGAAATTACGAAGAAAAACATGAATCCTACATAGGGAAACCACTGATTAAAGTCCAATGTTTGATTACTAGAAAATGAATCATCCACAAATTCCTCTGTGGGAAAAATGTGCACAAGACTTCAAATACACGGAGGACCCCATGAAAGACACATATTAAAATAAACAAACATACTAGAAAGGTGATGATTTCTCAAGTAAATATGACAACCCCATTAAAATGCAACACACGTTTTTCTGCAAAAGGGAAATATAAAAAGATGAAATAGATGCTTTAGATAAAATATTTACATATACAATGCACAAAACCCACTACGGGTTAGTAACCTTTATGGCTTTGAAGAACTAGATATTTACATATCTTTCTTTCTGCATGTGCGTGTGCGTATGTGTGTTTTGTATATATTTTTAACAGTTGACAGCTGTTTTAGAGCATACAGAGATGCCAAGCTGAATGAGGGTCTTGATTACTTCAAGATTAGCTATCTAAAGTTTCTATTCATTTTAAGTGTTGTTAGTTGGAAGAGTCATTAGTCACTTCCTTGTCTCATAGAACATCAGCATACATTTACATTGTTAATGAACATTTGGGGTAAATGAATTAATGGCACTTTTAAACATCAATTCAGTCCTAATAACTTTGTATGTCATAGAAATGTTAGGCTAGGATATAAACGAAAAGCCTTTTCAGTAAAGGTAGCTACTCATTCCTGCAACAATAAAAGATAAAATTAATTTTAAAATGTTTTTTAACCAGTTTTTTAAAAGAAAAGCCTCAATATTTAATGAACTAGACCAGAGAAAAATATGCACTTAAAAAACCCACAAGTCTATTCTAAAATAAGCATTTCAGTAAAAAATTTTGGTAAAACTACAAATGTATAACAAAAACATATTGACTTTCATAATATCCACTGATATAAGGGTTTGCAAAATAATTGGACTTATTTAATTATGAGGTTTTTTTTTTTGTTTTTTTTTTTTGCATTTATCTTCAGATAGAGTGGGAGGGAGGGAGAGAGAGAAACATCAATGTGAGAGACACATTGAGTGGCTGCCACCCACATGACCCCAACCGGGGCGGGGACAAACTGCAACCTAGGTATGTGTCCTTAGCAGGAACCGAACCCGGGACTCTGGTCTGCAGGCGGACGCTCCAACCGCTGAGCCAAACCGGCCAGGGCTATGAGTGATTCTTAAAGGCTACTGCATTTAAGGAAAAAGATCACTAGGGAAAGCAATATTCTTGAAAGTTTTTAAATACTGAAACTGAAATGAGACACTAATAACTTTTTCTTTTTTCATATTTCAAAATCTTAAACAGCAGTCTTTTTGAGACCTTTTAAATAAAAGCAAATATAAAAATAAAATCACAAAAAAGTTTTATGCCCTGGTCAGTTTTGCTCAGCAGTTAGAGCATTATTGCCCCTTGGATCAAAGGGTCATGGATTTGATTCCTGTTCAAGGGCACATACCTGGGTTGCAGGTTCGATCCCCAGCCCTGATCAGGGTCATGTGGGAGGGCAGCCATTCAAAGTGTCTTGCTCTTATCAACGCTTTTCTCTCTCTCTCTCTTTTTCATTCTCACTCCCTCTTCCTCCCTCCCTTCCAGTTTCTCTAAAAATCAATGAAAAGTGTCCTTGGGTGAGGATTAATATATATGTATCTATGTATATATATGTATATATATGTATATACACATATATACATATATATACATATAATATATATGTATATATGTAATGCACACATATATATACATATAATATATATGTATATATGTATATATGTACACATATATATGTGTGTGTTGTGTGACAAATTATATACTCCATAAAGTCAAGAGCTTGTATACTAAAGAAATAGCCTCTTTAAGGAATCAATTATCACCCTGCTGGCATAGCTTAGTGGATTGAGCATCCTGATTGGAATCCTGGTCAGGGCACATGCCTGGGTTGTGAACTCGATCCCCCAGTAGGGGCATGCAGGAGGCAGCCTATTGATGTTTCTCTCACACATCGATGTTTCTCTCTTTCCCTTCCTCTCTAAATAAATCAATAAAAACATATTAAAATGTGAAGAAATCAATTATTTTTAAATTCCTAAAATATGAGTTAATGGCAGACCTGTATATCGATATAGAAAAAAAATTGTATTTGAAGTATATAAAACACATTTAAATTACTTTGACTAATTATAATTTTAAAAATAGATTTCATAATCCTATTATGTACTTCATGAGTAAAAAAAATTACAGGGAGTTTCATGAGTCAATAAAGTTAACTTTATCAAACAGTAAATCAGTTAACAATAAGGATAAGGCTTCAATTCAAGATTTCTCAGAAACTTATTCTTTCTAAAATACCATATTATTACTAAGACTGAGAAAAAAACAGAGTTCTGATATATACACATTCAATAAATTTTAATGGGTTGGCCCTAAATACAGTTAACTTTTAAACAAGTTATCTTTTAACAATTTCAATGCATAGATCTGTAAAAGTACAACATAAATTTCAATTTTTTTAAAAAAGGAGAATCATGCAAATCTTTTATTTTGAATAATCTCATCTTGCTGGAGGGAAAAATTCCCTGCAAAATCAACACCAAAAAGCATAGACTCCTTTAAAAAAAAGTTTGACAAAAGTCATTTTGCATTTCCACATCCTTATACTAAAGTAATCGTTTAAGTTTATGGTTTTTTAAAAACAAAGTACAGCACATTAAATGTCTGGCTAATGCTTTTGTCTGTAATTGGAAGCTGACGTTTTGTGGTCTTCATTCCTGTCAGCATGCTCTATACCTATCCAGGGAAATGTTCTTCAAAGGTGCCCTGCCTGGCTTCATCTAGAGAAATCACACACATAAGGCAGGTAGAGCAAACTGAAACCCTCTGCAAGGTTTCCCAGTAACCCCAGAATGTACCTGCACACACAACTCACCTCCGGTCTTGTTTGAGTAACTCGACAAGGGGTCAATGCCCACTTCTTGTTCTTCTGGCTGCAGAGGATGTCTGGTTTCAGATGAGGAATGATACATTGTGAAAGCTGAACAGAGTCAGCAAAAGTGACTACCTGGGAGATGAAAAATATAGAAAAAAACATTTTTCTTTCTGCTATGAGAATATAAAACCCAATGATTAAATGAGCATTACAGACATTAACAAGTTTTCTACAAGCTCCAGAGATGGCTACTACACACTGGCAGCACATGCAGAGAATTGAAAAAGTGGCAGTAAATTACCATGTCAACAGTTTCTCCCCAAATCTGAACTTCATTGGTAACCTTTACCTCAATGCCCAATCACCTTGTCAATAAACTGCACAAAAGTTGAAATGTAAGTTATTATCACATGTGTAACATCCCTATCCTTCACTGCCAAAATAGTACACATTTGCAATAGAAACTTTCAAAATATAGCAAACTGAAACCATTCATAATTGTATTAGCTAAAAATACTGCTGTTAACATTTCAGTTTATTTTACATATCCTTCCCTGCCTTTCTTCTGGGCATTTAATTTATACATACTTTTAATGTGATCCATCATGCTAAACATATTGATTATATAAATTATCCTGTTTTCCTTCTCATAAAAAATCTGTATTACCATTTGCAATGCATCCCTAGTATCCATTATACAGCTATAACAATTTAATGTAACCAATTACATATTAGTAAACAATTAGGATGCTTTCAATTATTCAACATATAAACAGATTCACAATAAGTATCTTTTAGTAGTATCTCTGTGTCACACCCATGATTATTGTCTTAGGATAAAGTCTTGTAAGTGTTGGACCAAAACATATATACTTTAAAAATAAGATTTTGTGATTGAGTTTTACACAAACTTTGCTCTAGAAAGATTTGTACGCAACAATGCATTTCCCATGGATCTTCATTACAGTGGGTATGGGTAATTCTGCTTTTTTGGAGACAGAGGGGAGACCAGTGCAACAGCCAAATTTTCTATTGCATTTGCTTGGTAACTAGTGAGACTACTAAAGACTTAGTATGTTTTCTCTGACATCTGTTTATTGTCTTGTGTGGATGTTATTTCTTATAACTGGCTTCATAATTTTTAAGCATGCTTTAAATATTAAGGATATTAAACCTTTTTCATAGGATACATATATTTTTTTCAGACTGTGTTTGTCTTCAAATTATATGGCATTTTTGTGACATAAATAATATTTTCATTTTTATGCACCCAAATATATCTATATTTCCTTTTTGGTTTCTGTGTCTGATAATATGTTCACAAAGGCAAGATTATATAAATAACCACCTATATTTTCTTTCATAGTTTTGAAGGTTTTCCCCCTCAATTTTTATGTCTATAAATAATTCCAATTTACACAAAGTTTTTTTTAAATTAAATTGTTTTTGAACTTTCAAGCTACATTAACAGAAGCAGAGGGTTGGGCAAAACCAACCCTAAGGGAAGCAGAAAACTTTTGTCGCTAACATACAGTAAGAATTTCTAAAGCTGTAAATCCTAAATCCATAAATATAGTCAGTTGTCAGTATTTGTTTGTGTGCAAATCAATCAACATATATTGAATACTTACAATTGTTAAAAAAGAAATAGCAGACCCAAAATGGAGTAAAACCCCACATCAGCAAACCAAGATTTAATACCTAACCTAACTGTAATTTTAGCTTCTCTCAGGAATGTGACCTTTAACCAGGCAACCTGGAATTTCCTGGTCAGCACTACTGAGGTAGTCCTCAGTAAGTAATCCCTGTCCATCCCCCCATAGGAAGGTTAAATCTGAAACAACCCACTCTGTCCCCATTCTGCCTACAGAACCCTTCCATTCTGTACAGCAACTTGGAGCCCCTCTCTATTTGCCAGATGGGATGCTGCCCGACTCATGAATCACTGAATAAAACTGATCCTCTAATGTACTCAATTGAATTTTTGATATTTAGTACTATACAGAAGGAATTCTGGGGAATATAATCTAGTAGAAAATTGCAAAATGTAGATGATCAGTTATATTATAAAACAGAATCTGAGAAATTTTGCTGAAGTCCTTTACTAGGGAGAGGAAGGATCACCAACTAAAATGCCTAAGGTAGTCAGACAAAAAAGCATGATTATAGTTAACATCTACTGAGCAATGAACAGATGCCAACTAAACCACTCTTCATGCTTCAAGTATACTCATCATTTTATCCTCCCAACAACACTGTGACATATCTTTATCATTTTCATTTTACCAAAGAGAGAACTGGGGTATGGAGAGATTAAGTAATTTGTATAGTCACAAAATTAGGTGTTAAAACCAGACTATGAACCCATCCTATTTGACTCCAGAGCTCACATCCTTTACTCCTATACTACATCTGGCTCCCATTAGTCAATGAGATAAATAGACAAGTTATAAAACAAAGGTATATAAGAGGATAGGGTCTGTGAATAATTGAAGCATCCTTTATTCTGCTTCAACCTTTTCAAGACAAGCTAGAAATCCAAATTTTCTGTGAAATCTCTTTATTTGTAAGTGTGGGCAAATAATTCTAATTTTAAGAAAAAAGAACTTCATGAAGCAAATTAAACACATTTCAAATTGTATCTGGCCCATGGACAACTATTGTAATGGAAGATTCATATTCTCTATACATTTTGTTATGCGCTTAAAAACACAAGAGTAAATATTTGAAAATGCATATTCCAAGTTCACCACTGGATTTCTTAAACATTTCTTTAATCTCCCATGGCATGTTTTCATATCATTACTTTAATTTCTTATTTTTATAGTATAATATTCTTTCACTGTTATAAACTTCACATACCTAAAATATACAAATAAGGGGACTCTACATATTCTATGATGAACAGACAAATGATAAGCAAATTGATATCAAAGCATATTTTTGAAAGGATATAAAAAACCTTTCTATAGCTAAAATAAAATAAAATACGCCATGATAATGTTTATATATTCATGTCAGATGCTCAAAAGCACTTAATTTTTTTTTACTCCATAAAGTTAAGTTAAAAAAATTATCTGATTTTAGCTTTAATAATAATTCTTTATAAATTGACAAGTCTACGGTAATACCCAATAACCACAATACTAAATTTACCAAATACACCAGGCTACAATAATTCTATGCATTTAGATATCCACTAGATTCTAACTTATTATGCCTATGGATTAAAACAGAATCACTGAAATGCTTTTAAAACTAAACAAAGACAACTTGCTGAATAGTAATAATGAGTCAATATAAAGAAATCTGTTGAAAAAGATTTGAATAATATTCTTTTCTTTTAATTATGGATTTAAATAATAATCTAGTTCAAACGCTATTTATTAAGCAGGTGCTGCTTTGTTTTTTGTTGTTTTGTTTGAAAACAAAAGGCCATTTTAGCTTTCTAGAATAAAAAACTTAAGTGTGTTAGTTACCACTATTGTGGTTATCTTATAAAACCACAATATACTGATGCTTTTAAATGTGAAGTAATATTCTTAAGAATTTTCCAATTGGTGTTTTGTGACTATACCAACAAGCGGAAATATTTGACTACTACAAAGAAGACTATCAAAAGTTTTTAAACAAATAAATCTATATTTATTTTAATCACTATTATGAATAAAATTTTACCTATAAAAATCAGACCATAAGATAGCATTTGACATTCAAATAAATATTTTGCTCAGACATTTTAAGATAATCACTATAAAAGTCAAAATGGCATAAGCATTTTGAAACTCACAACAGATCATTACATTTTATATTTATATTACAAACTTAGACTTCTATACTTGATATGCTTTAACCTTTTCTACAGATAATCTAGATTTATATAGAGAAAAATATTTAATGACCAAAATGTAAATAATTACTCTAATCCATAGTGGATGAATTTTAGTTTCTTAAATAATACCATGCTGTCTCTAGAATTTCCCCAATTGACAAAAATGGTACTCAAAATGCCCAGCCAGTGTGGCTCAGTGGTTGAACGTCAACCCATGCACCAAGAGGTCGCCGTTTCGATTCCCGGTCAGGGCACAAGCCCAGGTTGTGGGCCAAATCCCCAGTGGGGGGCATGCTAAAGGCAGCTAATCGATGTTCTCTCTCATCGATGTTTCTCTCTCTCCCTTTCCCTTCCTCTCTCTCTAAAAATCAATAAAGAAAAAAAATGGTACTAAAAATTTTTTTTAAAGGCAAGCTTATATTTTCTAATTCAGAAAGCACAGCCATATACCTTCTAAATTATCTGAAAAAAGATATATCCCTTGCTTTGATATATTTACTATAAATCCTGCTTCACATGAACTCAAAATTAAAAAACTCTCAAAATTGGTTGTGCAATATGGTCTTACTGCTATCCTGGTTACAGGACTTGACACATTAGGCTGAAACTGCCATTTAAAATCCAAGCTAATCCTAAGGACAGTTGTATTGGCTTCACAAATCTGGGTCCTGCAGTATTGAATCTTAAGATAAAACTGATCTGTCTGAATAAAAAGGAAGTCTTATGAAATAGTTAATATTTAATGAAAGGGTAAGAGTTAGCACTAAAGTTTAGAACACAGTTTCAACATACATTAAATAAAATTTCAAAACAATATTATTTTTCATGTAAACTCAAGCAATACAAGTCTCTAAGTAAAAATTTCAAATTATTAGCATTGTACATACAAAACAGGTTAGCTGAATAAAATTTGCTCTTTTAAAATAGCATCATATAATCAGAGCCTCTAAAAAAAATGTATTCCTTCTGAATCTGAAGTTCTATGTATTTCAGTTTGTATTCATTCTTTCACTGTTTCTAATACACAGGCATCAAATTAGCATTCTGAATTGTGTCTTCTAAAGACATCCATATTCAGAACTCATAAAACATACTTCATTCATTTAAATTCTTGACTGATAGTAAACTTAAAGTCTAACACAAATGACAGAGTAATATTACTTTACATAAAGATATCTCTTATAAGAAAAGCAAAGCAAAGAGCTTAAATGAACCATTTCCAGAACACGATTATAAAAGGCAGAGAGGATATAGCATAAATAAGTATCTGTTACAGGTACCATGCATTTACCATGATGGGAATATAACCTAAAATATGACACTTTGGCTCTAAAAGCTAGAAACTTTTATAGAAGCTATATTTTCATAATTAAGAGGCAGAGTAATTGAACATTATAGAATTGACAAAACTCTTTATTTAGAAATGTTGGTAACTAGAGGTAAATTTGTAGAAATAATGATGTTCTAAAGTCTTTATAAGGGACAAAAAGAAGGAGCAAAGGAGGAAGAAAGGAAAGAAAAAGAACAAGGGAGAAAAAGGAAGGGAAGAATAGAGGAAAGTGGAAAAAAACAAAGAAGGAGAAAGAATTAAGTTCCATTTTTTAATTCTGCCCATCTTTAATGCAAGAGGGTTACATTGGACTTTAAACAAGTTAATTAAGTATTAAAATCAATCATCTGAAAGTCTTAATATTTAATATTGGTTAGATTGTATATCAAAGTAGTTTTATTATTTATTTACTCCAAACCTTTCCAGAATACTTCATCTGACAACAGGGGTTCTATTTCTCACAAGATAAATGCATTTACAATGCCAAATAAATTATATATAAAAGCATTTGTCTTCATACATGTCATTCAATATTAAATATCACCCATTGGTAAAATCTTGAAACCCTAATTCATTTTTACCAACCACACAATTGTACTACTCAAGTGTTGTCTATTAAAGAGGTATAGAACTACAATAAGAGTCTACACACTAAACATAATAATTTTAAGAAAATTAAAACAAATTTAGTCTTTACAATTTCCAGGCTTTCAGAACAAGATATTTAAGGTAAACAATCCATTATAAAAAAAACTAAATTCATAAACAAAATACCCAATCAGAAATGTATAGATTATAATATATAAAAAGTTTACACATGACCTTAAATGTATATTTATTTAGATATGTTTTTATTGATTTTTTAGAGAGTGAGAAAGAGAGAGAGGGATAGAAACATTCATGTGAGAGAGAAACATTGATTGGCTGCCTACTGGGGATCAAGCCTGCAACCCCAGCAGGTGCCCTGACCAGGAATTGAACCTGGACCTCTCAGTCCATGGAATGAGGTTTAATCCACTGAGCCATATTGGCCTGGCTGGGTTTAAATATTTTATATTACAAAATAAAAATATATTTGGCCTTTCAATATTCAACTTCTATAAAGTCAAAGTAGCAGTTGGGACCATGTAAACCAAGAGAAAATTAAATATTATCAAGAGTTCAAGTGGCCTAATCCAAAGCTCTCCGCAATGCAGCTTCATATGGCTTCAGATTTCTCGTGAACAGAAGCTCAAGATCAAAAAGTGGGAAAGTAGCTCAGCCTAGGGACCAAACCTTTTGTTCTTATACAGCCACAAAAATACTCTTTCCAATTGTACTATTTTACATATAAATGCATTTAAACCTCACAGAAACTCTATGTGGTAGATGCTGTGTTATCCCCTTTAATGGTAATAAAACTAGAGAAGTTAAGTAACTTATTCAAGGCCACAAAATTATTAGTGGCAAAACCACCACAAATGACATAACAATGACATAATAAATGTTCTAAGAAAAATTAAACCAGGATTTATAGGATAAAGTTTTTATTGTAATGTTAACTATAATGTAACGTGAAGCATTCTAACTTACTTTTCTCCCATGCAATCTTTTTCAAAATCTAGGATTATAAATTTATTAGGCCCTTTATAGTTGCAAGGTATATGTGCCTTCCCAAATCACCATCTGAGAATAAATGCATATTTAGTGAGAAAAGGAATAGCAAATAAGCTGTGGAAGCACACATAACTTACACAGGCCTCAACAAAATTATCATTTATGAATTAAATCACACTGGACCTTTGGAATCACTATCAAATAGTCAAAACTGTAAATGATTTAAATCCCCAAATGCTATGGAGTCACATTATACCAGACTCTATAGGACCAAGTGACATCACTGAGGGAGAGCCAACAGCTAAGCAGCATCCTCTGATCCTGTCTAGTCAAAGTAGCTTATTACATAAAAGTATTTATACTTTCCTCTCTCCAGTTTTATTCACACTGTACCTCTTTTGCTCCTGATGAGGCCTTTCCTACCACTTTTCTAAATCCTATACATAATTTGAAAACCCAGCTTGTCTTCTGTGGACTAATGCTCGGAGTACTTTCACCCTAGTCTTCTATAGCAATATTGCCCTCCCTGTGATGTACCACAGGAGCCTGCATGACAATATCAATCAATAAATGCTGTTTGCTCTACCTTCTGGCAACAGCATTAGAACGGTCTTCTCATAGACAAAAGGTATGTAATGGGAGACTTCAGTAGAGAGTTAATATTTTTGTTGTTGTTCATCTTCACCTGAGGATATTTTTTCCACTGATTTTCAGAGACAGTAGAAAGGAGGAAGGAAGGGAGTGGGAGAGAGGGAGTGAGAAACATGGATGTCACACTGATTAGTTGCTTCCTGCACATGCCCTGACTGGGGCCAGGGATTGAACCTGCAACCCAGGTATGTGACTTGAACCAAGAATCAAACCTGCCATCTTTAGGTGCATGGGCCAACACTCTAACCACCGACCATGTGGGCCAGGGCAAGAATTAATATATTTTATTCAAGTATTTGCTTCAGCTCTGAAATATGACCACTCCTGACACCCTGGTCGTAGCCTTCATCTCTCATCTAAACTATTGCAATACACTCCTGTCTCCCAGCTTCCATTCTTCCTTTCTGTTGTACACGCTCTTGATTGCCTTTCTGAAAAAAATCCAAATTTTGTTCAGGCCACATGCTCCCAGAGAGATACCCAAGGGATGAATCATAATTGGTCTAAGTCAATCATGATGGTCCCAATTTATTGCACTAGATTGGTTGCAATGAGCCATTCAATGTGAATAAAAGTCGCACAGGAGCTTCTAGAGGTTTTTCTCTCAACAGAGATGTATACTCTTAATTGCAATGGATTAATCAACCCTAGATTCACCTTACCTCAAGTCTTCTTGCTCTATGTAATAAGGGAATTCTCACTGTACAACCCCACTGAGATTTTCTGTGACTGCCAGTTGAAATCAGCTTAACATATCCACCTCCTACATTAGATTACCATACAATATCCAATGTGATTTTTTTTTTCACTGTAAATCATGTCTCAACATAGTTAGTATAAAATGCAAACTCTGTTAAGAGGCCCTAAATCCAAGCCCATGTTTAACCCTCTGTTCCCACTGCCCTCCTCCCTCAGTATGCTCAGTCTACACAAGACTTCTTTCTATTCCTTAAACAAAAGTACAACTCATTGCCCTGGCTGGTGTGGCTCAGTTGCTCAGTTGGTTGGAGCGTCATCCTGTATACCAAAAAGAGGCTGGTTCGATTCCTGGTCAGGGCACATACCCAGGTTGTGGGTTCAAGCCCCAGTCGGGTGCATATGGGAAGTAAACAATCGATGTTTCTCTCTCACCTCTCTCTTTCAATTCCTTCCTCTAAAAAAAGGAAAAAAAGTACAGCTCATTGCCACTTTAAGTCTCTGCACACCTCTATTTCCTTTGATGAAAATACTCTGCCAATTAACATTCAGATATCTGCTCAAAATCAGGTCAGCACAGAAAGCTTTTCCTGGAGCATATCTATCCACTGGCAAATCCTACTGAGTCTACCTTCAAAATAAAATCAAGAATCAAACCATTCTGGACCACAATGACCCTGATTCAGGTCACTACTAACCCTGGCATGGACTATTTAATTGCCTCCTTAGGTCTCCCTGTTTCCAACCTGGCCAACTACTGTCCATTTACTAACAGCAGCCTGAGTGATTCATTGAAAGTTTAACTCAACTCATGTCTCACCTCACTGTGGCTCAAAACTTTCCAATGGCCTCTCATTTCACTCAGAATAAAATAAAAAATCTTCTCAAAACTCGACATGATCTTGTCCCCAGCTACTGCTCTGATCTTTTATCCTACAACTCTCCCCCTTGCCCTAAAAGACTCAAGCCCTCCAGCCTTAATAGATTTTTTTTCTTTATTGATTTTAGAGAGAGAGGGAGAGAGAAAGAGAAACATTGAGGAAAGAGAGCACTGATTGGCTGCCTTTTACATGGTCCCCACTGGGGACTGGGCCCACAACCTGGGCTTATGCCCTGACCGGGAATTAAACTGGTGACCTCCTGGTGCATGGGTCAAAGCTCAACCATGAGCCACACCAGCTGGGCTAGTAGCCTCTTTATAGTTCCTCAAATGTGCCCAGCAAGTTCTTGCCACAGGGGAACTTTTTACTTTCCTGGGTTGCAAAATACTTCCCTCAGATATCCACGGGGCTCTCTTCTCCACTGCCTTTAAGTCCAAACTCAAACGTCACCTTATTTGTGAGGTCACCAATGACCACAGGACCACACTTAGCAAACACTCTCTCCTACTCTTCATCTGATTACCTAGTTTTACTTTATTATAACATTTATCACTACATAACATGTTACCACATATTACATATTATATCACACCCCCCCCATTATCAGTTCTATGAATACAAAGACTGTGTCTATTTTATTCACCACTGTATTTCCCATATCTGAAAGATATCCTAATTGTTTTATTATGGCCTTCCTGATAACAATTTGAAAGAGTCCAATAAAGTACAATGAGAGGAAGAAAAGCTAATTGAATCCAAGTTAGATAATTAATTCAAATAGATTTTTTCAAGAATTCCTAGGTACATGCTAGGGATGAATATTAGCACAAAATAAATGTTAAAGAGATTAGAATTAAAGATATTTGAGAAGACAGATCCATAATATAGACTAGAAATTAGGTAATTAAGATCTTCTAATAATAATTACTTTAAAGAAGCAAAGACAGGTTCCTCTAGGTAAGAGTCAGCACCAGACCCAGGGCCCTCTCCTGGGAGAGCCTGAGGCAGCTGAACAAACACTTGGTCTGTGCTGCTGCTGCTCAGTACATGCTTAGACATGCATGGATGCAGGATGGGAGAAGAGAGCACAATTCCCTGTGGACCAACAGGCTCTCAGACACCCCCATTCCCACACCCCCCTACACATATTTCGTATTTCTGCCATCTTCACTCACCACATCCTAAATAATATAGGAAACTATTATATTTAACCTTGCCCTTTGACTAGAAATCCTCCCCCTTTCCACCCAAACCACAGAAGACCAAGCCAGCAAGAAATCTGTGCACACAGCCTGTGACCTGTGCTCTGTGAGTCAAGCCCATACACTTACAGGAAAAAAATAACCCACTTGTTCAGTGCTGGAACTAAAGATTGTCTCCTAAATACACTAGTACAGTGGGTGAGACTGTCATAAGCCCTTACATTTCAACTGTAAATGTTTAAATTTTGAAAAATTTCTGAGAATAGTAACATATTAATTTTTATGCAATATGCAATCTTTACACGCATAAATAAAGAATAAAAGGCCCATCTGCAGGCCAATGATGAGAACATGTCATAAAACAATTACTGAAATTAGACAAATTAATAAAGTTCATGAAGAAAGGTAACCATTAAAATTTCCAAGTATCTTTATGTATATTACAGCCCTCCCCCCAAAAGGAATGGTATTTTAATGATAAAAGTAGAGGTTGAAAGTATTTTGGTGTAACATCTGGTTTATATTTGACATCAAGTAGATGTTATCTTGTAGCTAATCTTTTAAGTCAATTTTATTAAAAATACATATACATAAACACAAAGGAGGTATGCTATATAACTAACTCTATGCCTACCATTTTGAAAGATGTTTTTACTTTTATTTCAATTATCTATTTTCTCCTCAGAAGAAATTAAATTCTAAATAAAGGATGGCATTTTGTAATTAAAGACAAATTTTATCTATTTGTTAATTTCATATAATACCTATCTCATGACTAACATGAGGATTAAATAAGATCATGTGTGGGAATACATACTAAAAACAGCAGTGGAACCAAGCTTCATTGTTATAGTCTACTGACAATAAGAATCGATATTTAAAATTCTTCATAAGACAGCAGATGTATGACCGACTACATTCTTTGAAATTTATACTGATAAGTAAAAGGTGGTGCAGATTGTTAAAACAGGAAGAATGGAAAGGGGGGCAGAGGAAGGGCTCTCTTGGCAAGGGAGCATCCTGTGCAGGGCTCAGAGGACCAACAGCACATGCACATTCCATTCAAAGTTGCAAGGAGTCAGGCTCAGCTTAGCTGATAACCAGGCTCAGGAAGTAGATGAAGGCTGCATAAGGCACAGCTTATAAACCAAACTTAGATTCTGAGCTGTTTCCTGAGGGCAGTGGAAACCACTGAATACTTTTAAGAAAAGAGGAAGGAACACCTGCTGCTTCAGTTATAGCAAACTCCAGAACTTCCATACATGTGTCTCCTCTGCCTGGCACGACTTTCCATGCCTTCTTTACCTAACCAAGTGCTATTTGTTCTTAAGATTCAGCTCAAAAGTCACCTTCCCTCAACATTTTTTTCCCAATTTGACTCAGATGCCCATTTATCTCATATAACTCCACACTAATGTTAACCATTCCTTAGTAAAATGATTGGTTTTCCACTAACCTCTTCTGTTTCTACTGACAGAAGGTGTGTTTTATTCATCTATACTCCATGGCACCAGTATACAAGAACTTGCAAAAATCAATTATTCAATGAACTAATAAAACTCAAAAGACACAATATAGTGTAATTCCCAAATATGAGAACTGAGTTATACTTGTTCCTACACACAAGCATACAAATTAAATGATTTAAAATCATCTTGGGTTATGTTGTAGGCACAAATATCACCTTAGATTACCTGTTCAAACTACAGAATCTGAGCTATCCTCGACACTGTTTAATATGACCTAAAAAAAAACCTCACTTAACATATACATATTGAATACCTACTAGAGACCAAGTAATACAGCACTGATCCTCATATCAAATGCAAATTCAATAAGCAGTCAGCTTAATTCTTTATACTACTTGGTGAAAATTACTACCATGATACTTCATGTTACAACAGCAATGAAATGTAGTATTCACTTTCAACCATAACTTTGGACACTCACATCAGATAACAAACTAGATTACTCAGAATGTTTTCTTTCCACGAAATCAAAAACCTTTTTGAAATGTCAGCCTTGAACATCGTAAAATTATACAGAATGATGAGGAACCAGACTTATAGTGCATATAAATATGAGAGCATATTAGGCTGCATTTAATTACCAGTTCAAACAACAACCTGATCTAACCTTTGACAAGTAAAATAAATGTTCTGAATAATTTAACTAAAGCAAACATTTGCTGTTAATGCTAGCTAATTATAGTAAGAGCTGGAAAGAAGCTGAAGAGAGATGACTGAGGGAAGAGAAAGGGAGATAAAAGGTTGAGATCTGCAACTATTCACTGAAACATGATTTTTTTTCAATGAATTTAATTCACATAAAAGGGCAAACTCAGTAGAGCAAAGTTGCTTTATACATACTCAGATAAAGAAACATTACAGATAATTATAGAGCTCATTCTTTCAGTCAATAAAAATCACCAGATTATTATGGAGACAGAAAAACTAGGTACAGCTGAATTAGGATACAATCACCCCCTTCAATCAAGGAGCTCAAAGTTTAGTGAGGAAAAAGCCCAGGAAATGAGTTGCCAGACTTAGATAATTAATTGAAATAATCAATTAATTTAAATAAAATAAAAATAGTGATGCCCAGTTAAATCTGAATTTCAGAAAAAGAACAAAATAATATTTGGAATACACTTATACTAAAAAATATTCCACATTTACCTGAAATTCAAATTTAAAGGTGCATCCTGTATTTTATGTGACAACCCAACCAGTAGATAAAGATAACTATCTATGGGAAAATATGTCATATGTCTACTGTCAGAGCTCCTGGATCAATGAAATGAGATCAAAACTCTAAAAGGATGAGATCCCAAAAGAATTCACCCAAAAGAGGAAAGAGTTGTTTTTCCAGAGCTGGTATATGATTGCTAATTGGAAAGACCAAAATGTACTACTCAAATGTACTGACCCAGCCCCACAAGAATTTGTTTTTCAAGTGCCTTAAGAAAAGGTGTTGCAAAGAAATATAGTAATACACAAATGAGCAACTTTCTTAATAGAAATCAAATAGGAGAAAAATGAAACATCTTGACAAAAAAAAAAAAAAAAACAAGAGCCACAAGGACTCTGTTGAGGGAAGACAGAGTATTTGACTATTCTCTTATTGAGATTATCTAAAAAACATAGGTTTATTTAGAGGGGGGAGAGTCCAAAAAAATTAAATTTTGTTAATATTTGGGACTACTCTTTTCCAAATACATAACATTTTCATTCTCATACTGTAAATAAAATGTTAATATGTATGATACTGCACAAGAATCTAAGTTATGATAAGCTCTAAGTGCGACTTTAAATTTTAAAAAAATGCAATAAAAAATAATATAAAGATTGTTATACTCTCCCTGGCCAGTTTGGCTCAGAGGTTAGAGCACTGGCCTGCAGTCCAGAGAGACCCGGGTTCGGTTCCTGCTAAGGGCACGTACCTTGGTTGCAGTTTACCCCCAGCTCTGGTTGGTCGTGTGGGTGGCAGCCACTCGATGTGTCCCTTTCACGTCGATGTTTCTCTCTCTCTCTCTTCCTCTCTCTCCCTCCCACTCTATCTGAACAAAAAATGGAAAAATGTCCTCGGGTGAGGATTAAAAAAAAAAAGAATTACACTGTTCTATTTATATATAGTTAGATACATAGATATCTGAAGACTCTAAAAACTTTAAGACCTGGAAATTTTGCCTTAATTTTAATGGGAATAAACAGAATCAAGCCCCTTAAGTGACATCATAAAGTAATTTTTCCTATAAAAATATAGGCTTTCAAAACCAGATAATAATTTCCTCTCACCAGTCCAAATATACTCACTTTCACTAAATACATTTTTACAGTCTTCCTTAGTAAAGAAAAAAAAAAAAAAAAGAAAGGTTTTTATGTTAAAACTTTAAAAACTATAAATATAGAAAATGGCGGCGAAGTGAACGGAGCTACACAAACCATCTCCCAGAACCAAACTGGAATTACAACTATAACACAGACAAATCGACGGGAAAAACCAACAGAAAAGCAGCTTGCGAGGACCATACAACAAGGGACACCAACTAGAACCTGATAGGCTTGCGAAGGCGCGAGAGGGGGCTGGGAGCCCTCCGGAGCTAGGCAGCGGCCTCAGCTGGGAGCAGCGCCCTCGGGTTACACTCCCAGGCGGCCCCACAGCACAGCCTGGACAGAGGCTGAAACAGCCACAGCCACTCACCTTGGGCTCCGGCAGAGGGAGGGCGGACTGGACTGGAACTGAGTTGGGACACTCGGGGTTCGGAGGGCTCTCAGAGCTTTGGCTGAGTGCAGCCACCCAGGACGGTGGCCACATTGCTCCTTCCCAGGGCTCTGAGGAGAGGCAGCAGCCCCTCCCTCGGAGATACAACCCCACCCTGTGGGCCATTGAAGTGCTAATTGAGGCTCACTAACAACCAGCATCTGCCCCACCCTCGGGAAAGCCCCTTGGCTGAGCACCAGAGGGAGTTTTTCAATCAACTGACAACCCAAAACTCATCAAGTAACCTAGACTGCTAGCCTCCAGGCAAAAAGCTAGAGGATAACAGTATGTTTCCTGGGCTGGCAACATGAACCAGGAAAGTAAGACTTGACAGTGGTGTTTAACGTGGGTCCTCCCTCGCTCATCTAAACACAGGAGAGGGAGCCACAAACAGCAGAACACCAACACCCACAGGGAGAACTTGACAGGCTCCAAAGCCCACAGTGATAGCCAAAATGGTGAAACACAGAAACAGAAGCCAAACGAAAGAGCAAGAGACCTCCACCGAAGATGAGATCAATGTGGAGCAATTAGGCATGTTAACAGAGCTAGAATTCAGAGCCATGATCTTGAGGAAGCTGAACAGCATGAGTAAGGACATAGAGACACTGAAAATAAGCAAACTGGAAATTAAAAACCAACAAGAAGAGATAAAAAATGACATATCCAAAATGAAAAACACATTGGAAGGTTTAAAAAGCAGAGTAGGGGAAGCTGAGGACCGGATCAGTGAATTAGAAGACAGGGTAGAAAAAATCAACCAATCAGAAAAACAAAAGGAAAAAACTATTAAAAAACAGTAAGACAGCTTAAGAGAACTATGGGACAACTGGAAACGTAATAATATTCGCATCATAGGAGTCCCCAAAGAAGAAGAAAATGAGCAAGGGATAGAGAATATATTCAAAAAAATAGTGAGAGAAAACTTCCCTAATTTGGTGAAGGAAGAAGGCATTCAAGTTCAAGAAGCACAGAGAGTCCCAAGTAAGAAGAACCCAAACAGGCCCACACCAAGACACATAGTAATTAAAATGCCAAAAATTAAAGACAAAGAGAGAATCCTAAAAGCAGCAAGAGATAAGCAACAGGTTACCTACAAAGGGAACCCCATAAGGCTCTGAGCTGACTTCTCACAAGAAACACTACAGGCCAGAAGAGAATGGCATGAAGTAATCAAAGTCATGAAAAACAAGAATCTGAATCCAAGACTACTCTACCCAGCAAGGCTATCATTCAAAATAGAAGATCAAATAAAGAGCTTCCCAGACAAAAAAAGGCTAAGGGAATAATTAGCACCAAACCAGCACTGCAAGAAATGTTAAAAGGACTGCTGTAATTAGCAGTAGAAATGGGAAGAAAAATAGAACCACACTAAACAAAAATGGCAATAAATAAGTACATATCAATAATCACCTTAAACGTTAATGGATTGAATGCTCCCATAAAGAGACACAGAGTAGCTGATTGGATAAGAAAGCATGATTCATCTATATGTTATTTAAAAGAGACCCACCTCTCAACAAAAGACTCACATAGGTTGAAAGTGAAGGGATGGAAAAAAATTTTCCAAGCAAATGGAAAGCAAAAAAAAGCTGGGGTAGCAATTCTCGTATCTGATAACATAGATTTCAAAATGAAGACCATAACTAGAGACAAAGACGGCCACTACATAATATTGAAAGGATCTATCCAACAGGAACATATAACCTTGATAAACATATATGCACCCAATATAGGAGCACCAAAATATATTAAAAATCTTCTGGAGGACTTCCAAGGAGAAATCGACAACAATACAATCATAGCAGGGGACTTCAACACCCCGTTGACAGCGCTGGATAGATCCTCTCGGCAAAAAATTAGCAAGGAAACAGAGACTCTAAATGAGGCACTAGACCAAATGGATTTAATAGATATCTACAGAGAATTACACCCCAAAACTACAGAATACACATTCTTCTCAAGTGCACATGGGACATTCTCAAAGATAGACCACATGATAGGACACAAACTAAATCTCTACAAGTTCAAGAAGATTGAAATCATATCAAGCATCTTCTCAGATCACAATGGCATGAAACTAGAAATCAATTGCAACAAGAACATGCAAAGACATTTCAACACATGGAGGCTAAATAGCATGTTATTAAACAATGAATGGGTCACCAACGAGATCAAGGAAGAAATTAAAAACTTCCTGGAAACCAATGAAAATGAACACACAACAACACAAAATCTATGGGATGCAGCGAAAGCAGTTCTGAGAGGGAAGTTCATAGCACTACAGGCCTACCTCAAAAAACAAGAAAAATTTCTAATTGACTGTCTAACCTCACAACTTAAAGAATTAGAAAGCAAACAAAAAGAAAACCCCAGAGCAAGTAGAAGGAAGGAAATAGTAAAGATCAGAGCAGAAATAAATGACCTAGAGACCAAAAAAACAATTCAAAGGATCAATGAAACAAAGAGCTGGTTTTTCGAAAAGATAAACAAGATTGATGGACTCTTAGCTAGACTCACCAAGAAACAAAGAGAGAGAACCCAAATACACAAAATCAGAAATGAAAGAGGAGAAGTAACAACCAACACCACGGAAATACAAAAGATCGTTAACAACTACTATGAACAACTATATGGCAACAAATTCGACAACCTAAGCGAAATGGACAAATTTCTAGAAACACACAGTCTCCCAAAACTATTCCCGGAAGAGATAGAAAACTTGAACAGACCAATAACAACTAAGGAAATTGAAGAGGTAATCAAGACTCTCCCAGCAAACAAGAGCCCAGGCCCAGATGGCTTCACGGGGGAGTTTTACCGAACATTCAAAAAAGAACTAACACCCATTCTCCTCAAACTATTTCAAAAAATTCAAGAAGAAGGAAGACTTCCAAACACGTTCTATGAGGCCAGCATAATTCTAATTCCAAAACCAGAAAAAGACACTACGAAGAAAGAAAACTACAGGCCAATATCCCTGATGGACATAGACGCCAAAATCCTGAACAAAATATTAGCAAATCGGATCCAGAAATACATCAAAAAAATTATTCACCATGACCAAGTGGGATTCATTCCAGGGATGCAAGGCTGGTACAATATTCGCAAATCAATAAACGTGATACACCACATCAACAAAATGAAGAATAAAAACCACATGATCATATCAATAGATGCTGAAAAAGCATTCGACAAAATCCAGCATCCATTTCTGATAAAAACGCTCAGCAATGTAGGAATAGAGGGATCATATCTCGACATAATAAAGGCCATATATGAAAGACCTACAGCCAACATCATACTCAATGGACAGAAACTAAAAACATTTCCATTAAGAACAGGAACAAGACAGGGATGTCCACTTTCGCCACTCTTATTTAACATTGTACTGGAAGTCTTAGCCACAGCGATCAGACAGGAAGAAAAAATAAAAGGGATCCAAATTGGAAAGGAGGAAGTGAAACTGTCATTATTTGCAGATGACATGATATTGTACATAGAAAACCCTAAAGACTCCATCAAAAATCTATTAGACTTAATAAATGAATTTGGCAAAGTAGCAGGATACAAAATTAACGTTAAGAAATCGACGGCATTCTTGTACATCAATGATGAACTCACAGAAAGAGAAACTGAAAAAACAATCCCATTTACCATCGCGCCAAAAAAGTTACGATACCTAGGAATAAACTTAACCAAAGAAGTAAAGGACCTATTTGCAGAAAACTACAGGTCATTGAAAAAAGAAATAGAGGAAGATATAAAAAAGTGGAAGCACATACCCTGTTCATGGATTGGAAGAATTAACATCATTAAAATGTCCATACTACCCAAAGCAATCTATAGATTCAATGCAATCCCCATCAAAATACCAACGACATATTTCACAGAACTAGAACAGATACTTCAAAAGTTCATATGGAACCAAAAAAGACCCCGAATAGCCACAGCAATCTTGAAAAAGAGGAACAAAGTAGGTGGGATCACAATACCAGATATCAGGTTATACTACAAAGCGACTGTAACCAAAACAGCCTGGTACTGGCACAAGAACAGGCATATAGACCAGTGGAACAGAACTGAAAACCCAGAAATAGACCCAAGGCAATACGCTCAATTAATATTTGACAAAGGCGGCAAGAGCATACAGTGGAGTAAAGACAGCCTCTTTAATAAATGGTGTTGGGAAAATTGGACAGCTACATGCAAAAAAATGAAACTAGACCATCAACTTACACCATTCACAAAAATAAACTCAAAATGGATAAAAAACTTAAATGTGACCCGTGAATCCATAAAAATTCTAGAAGAAAATGTAGGCAACAAAATTTCAGACATCATATGGAGCAGAATTTTCACTGATACATCACCTAAGGCAACAGAAATAAAGGAGAAAATGAACACATGGGACTACATCAAACTAAAAAGCTTCTGCACAGCAAAAGAAACAATCATCAAAATGGAAAGGCAACCCACTGTATGGGAGAACATCATTGCCAATGATGTATCAGATAAGGGGTTAATTTCCAATATATATAGAGTGCTCATACAACTCCACAAAAGGAAGACAAAGAACCCAGTTAAAAAAATGGGCAGAGGAGCTGAATAGACACCTCTCCAAACAGGACATACAAATGGCCAAGAGACATATGAAGAAATGCTCAACATCACTAATCATCAGAGAGATGCAAATTAAAACAACAATGAGGTATCACCTCACACCTGTCAGAATGGCCGCCATCAACAAATCATCAAACAACAAGTGTTGGCGAGGGTGTGGAGAAAAGGGGACTCTAATACACTGCTGGTGGGAATGCAGACTGGTGCAGCCGCTATGGAAAACAATATGGTGCTACCTCAAAAAATTAAAAATTGAACTTCCATTTGACCCAGTGATCCCACTGCTGGGAATATACCCTAAGAAGCCTGAAACACCAATCAGGAAGAATATATGTACCCCCATGTTACAATAGCTAAGATCTGGAAACAGCCCAAGTGTCCACCAGTAGACGAATGGATAAAAAAGCTGTGGTACATATACACAATGGAGTACTATGCAGCGGTAGGAAAGAAAGATCTCTTATCCTTTGAGACGACATGGAGGGACCTGGAAAGTATTATCCTAAGTGAAAGAAGCCAAGCAGAAAAAGACAAATACTACATGATTTCACTTATATACGGAATATAATGAACATAACAGTCTGAGGAATACAGTAGACCCGGACACATGGAAGTAGGGCACAGACTGACATCCCTCAGAAGAGGGGATGGGGGGTGGGGGGTGGGAAGAGATAAACCACAGAACTTATATGCATGTATGCATGACCAATGGACATGAACAACTAAGCCGGGGACAGGGTGGAGGGGGGGTTGGGTGGGGGGTGCCAATGGGGTAAAAAGGTAAAATATCTGTAACAAAAAAATAAATAAAAATTCATATGAAAAAATAAAATAAAAACTATAAATATATATTTTACCTTCAAGTAAAAGATTAAGACAGTCAGTTGCTCTGAATATAGTAGGAAGACACTGTTTAAAGTAATGTAAAGCTCAAAGTTTTTACTAAATATCTGAGAAAGATTACTAGTTATTCAAATATGATAACTAAATATGTGGTCAAAGCAGTAACCTTACATTATTTAATTACAAAAACACATTGTTATGATATAGTCTTCCTCATATTTGGGAAACCAATACTTTATCTTCTAATATGATATGAATTACATATAGTGCACACATCCTCTTGGGACACCTGCATTATTCCTTACAGAATCATTCTAGTAATTTACTGACATAAAAGCCTTAGCACCGAAAAAACAGAAAAAAAATAGAAATTAATCTAGATTCAGTAGCTACTATTAGAACATAACAGTGGTCACAGGGACTGAAATTATTGATATATTTCTTTGAACCATCTCATTTCAAAAATAATTTGCCCTGACTGGTTTTGCTCAGTGATTAAAGAGTCGGCCCATGGACCGGAGAGTACTGGGTTTAGTTTACGCTAAGGGCACGAACCTTGGTTGCAGTTTGTCCCCAGCCCAGTTGGGGTAGTGTGGGTGGCAGCCACTCGATGTGTCTCTCTCACATCAATGTTTTTCTCTCTCTCTCTTCCCCCCTTTCCCTCCCTCTCTATCAAAAGATAAATGCAAAAAAAAAAAAAAAAAAAAAAAAAAGTCCTCTAGTGAAGATAAAAAAAAAGTAAAAAAAAAATTTATTACGTACCCTATACAAGTCTGAACAAAACAGAGCCTACATGGCAGGGCATATACATATTATTCATAGTAAAATAAGCAACCAAATATAAAACTGGATTATGAAACAATTTTTATATGAGAGTCATGTTAAAACAAAAGTAAAATTTAAGATATATAATTTAACATTTAATGTAATTATTTTTAGAGAAAGGGAGAGAGAGAGAAACATCAATGTAAGAGGGAATACTGATCAGCTGCCTCCTGCATGACCCCTACTGGGAATCGAGCCCACAACCCAGGCTTGTGCCCTGACCCTGAATAAAAGAAGCAACCTTTCAGTACATAAGACAATGCCCAACCAACTGAGCCACACCAGCCAGAGCTAATGCAATCTTATTTTGATGACAAATCTAGTAATATTAATCAAAAAGGAAAATTACTGTATCAAACCATTTCCCCATCTTGAACTCTAATAAAATACTGCCAAACTTCTATCCGAAGTGGCTATACCAATTTACGTGTTGCTGTGGGAGAGTTCCGACTTCCCACTTCCTTCCTAGCTCTTAAGTATCATGAACTATTTTATTTTTTTGCCCATCTGAATTGTGATTTCAATTAGCATCTTCCTGATCGAAAATCTTTTCATCTTTTGTATCAGTTGGGGTTCTCCAGAGAAACAGAACCAACAGCAGAGAGTATACACAGTATATGTATATATAACAGATACACAAAGAGGTTTATTTATTTATTTAGAAATATTTAATATAAAAATTTGGCTCTCACAATTACAGAAGCTAGCAAATTCACTCTACAAGGTGAGAAGTGAGGATGAGATCCAGGAAGAGTCAATGTTCTATTTATTGGAAGAGATGACATTCTGGTTGGAAGGTCCTCGGGCAGGAAGAGATGATGATGTAGATGAAGTCCATGTCAGTCCACTGTAGAATTCCTCTTGCTGAGGGAAATTTGTTCTATTATGGCCTTCAACTCATTGGATGAGGCCTACCCACATCATGGGAGCCAATCTGCTTTAAACCCATTTAAATATTAATTTCATCCAAAACATCCTCTCAGAAACACACTCAATAATCTCTGACCAAATACCTGGGCACTCTGTGGGCCAGTCAAGTTCACACATAAAATTAACCTTTCACATCTGTTTACTAGTCATTCAGGTCTCCTTTTCTGAGAGCTGCCTGTTCATATCTTTTGCTCATTGTTCAACTGGGCTGTCTTTTGCTTAATAATTTATAGGATTAAAAAATAAATCATGGATACATAATTTTAATATAGTATTGAAAAATCAAAAATACACTGTAGCCCTGGCTGGTTTTGCTCAGTGGTTAGAGAATTGGCCTGTGGACCTATGATTCTAGTCAAGGGCACATACCTTGACTGCGGTTCGTCCCTGGCCCTGGTCGGGTCATGTGGGAGGCAACCAGTCAATGTATCTCTCACATCCATGTTTCTGTCTCTCCCTCCCACTCTATCTGATGATAAATAAAAAAATATCTTCAGGTGAGGATGAAAAAAAAAGTTTAAAAAAGTACACTGTACATTAATCATCATTCATACACACTTTAAATGGTCCCCATACTGTGAATTACATTGTAGAATGCGTTTTGCAGAAAAAAAAAAAAATGATTTAAAGAAAACCAAATTTTCCCTTTGTAAATATGGTACAATGAACAATAAACTATGATCCTGAACAAGAAAGATAAATTATTATAATCTGTTCATTGTCTTTCTCTGTGCTTAAGAAATGTTTGCTAAATTGACGATTACTAATATTTTATTGAATGCTTACTAAATGCCAGATACTGTGCTTTATGTTATCACATTCAATGTCCTCAGCAATCTTATCAGAAAGGAATCATCATTATCCCTACTTTATACAGATGGACATTGAGGCCAACAGGTTAAGGATCTCAACCCTGGATCACACACTAAGTGGCTGGGACATGAATTCAAACTTCTTTAGAAATTCATGTAAAACATCCCTACCACCTTTCTAGGAATGGAACATGGGGGAACAAAGAATGAGGAAGACAATATCCTTGCTACCTTGACACTTAAAATCTGTCAGGAGGTGGAATATGGAAAATACATAGACTATATAATGGAAAACAGAATATCATACCAAAGGATAATACAGCTTTAACTCTAAGAGGTCAAGGGACAATTATGGGGGACTAGAAAGACTTCATGAAAAAAGGGAACATCTAGGACAGGCTTTGAAAAAAGAGTAACATTTTGACAGGCACAGATGGGCAGAGACAGCTAATCAGAGGTCAACTCAAGAAAGATTGTTCCAAATGCAGCAAAATGTACAGCAAAATAGTAAATGCCTATATTTGCAAAAGGGAAATTTGCAATGAGAAAAAGGCAGCTGCAAAACAGACATAATAGTATATCATATGAAATGCAAATTATTAACAATAAAGCTTTACATTTAAATAGCACTTTGAAGTTTATAAAAACTTTCACATATACCATGCATTCTAAAAAAGTGCCATTGTCCTTGAGGGGCGAAAATGGTTATTGGGGTTGAAGTAGGGAATCTTACCTATTACAAGGGTGTATGGCCCTCCAACACACCACAGTACATAAATAGACACACAGTATATCTGTGTATGTCTGTTATATTAAAATTTCATGGAGAAGGGAAATGATTAGGGGGAAAAAAATGAAAGGCTTTTTAGGGAATAACAATGAAAAAGAGGTTAAAAAACACAAATACTACCTTATTAAATTGTCCCTACCATCTTAGTGGGTAAAAAGGGTATCAGTCCCCTTTTTAAAAAGCAGATGAGACAAATAAAACCGAAAGAGTTAAATGAACAAATAAAGGAGAAAAATAGGTAGGTCATAGATAAAGAAAATGATATTGTTTGTATACATGTGTGTATAATAAAATGTGCAATCTCACTCATAATTAAAGAAATGTCAACTAAAACAATTAGAAGAAATTCCTCAATCCTCAAATTTGAAAAAAAAATACCTAGCCCTGGCCAGTTTGGCTCAGCGGTTGGAGCACTGGCCTGCGGACCAGAGAGTCCCAGGTTCGGTTCCCGCTAGGGGCATATACCAAACGGGGGGGGGGGGGGGGCTAGCGTTGATAAGGATGTAGAGAAATATGTGTTTTGATATTAACTTGATTATGTAAGTATAAATTTTTTGAAAAGCAATCTGGCAATAACTATCAAAATTATAAATTCAAATACCCTTTGATTCAACAATGCTACTGTTAGTAATTTATCCTGCTAAATTATCCTCTAGTCAAATTTATGTAGAAAGAGGTTGACTAGAATAGTCAAAAACTATAAACAATCCAGATAGCTATCAATAAGGAAATGGAGTACTACATGGATCACTGTTGAAACCTCCCAAGATCTCCCAGCATTCCTCTCGTGTTCCCTTCAATCAAGATCCTTCCTGTCAGAGTGATCTTTAAAACAGTAAGTTTAATCACATCACTCTCCTTATTTAAAACTCTTTAATAAGTTAGCACTTAATTTCCAGCATATATATAAGGTCTTACGTGGCCCCTGGCTTTTTTCTCACCAGGGCCTCTGGGCTCTTTGGGCTCCTTGGGCTCCCACTACACTATCTGTGAACTCCCCTGAGGCTGGTTCATTCCAGCCTCAGTGCTTTAATATAGGCTTTGCCCTCAGCCTGCAACATCTTTGTCCTCATTTGCCTGAGAAACAAAATTTAAATTTCCCTTCTTTAGTGAGGTCTTCCTTGACACTCTTCTCCTCCCCTAATTAGGTTAGTTCTCTTTGTTACATACATTCTGAAGGCCCTATTTCCCCCCATCATTGTACTGAGTGCAACTGGGTGAGAGGAAGGGGTAGGAGGAGAAATGAGTGACAGAGAGATTGTGTGTGTTTACATACGCACACATATTTTAAAGATTTACTGCCACTCCTGAATTCATGAGGGCAAGGACTATGACTAGCATAGTACCTGGCATACAAAAGACACTTATTAATATTTATAGAAAAAAAGTGATGCAACAATGATATCTCCTAAATGAAGGTGATTCAGATGAAAGGTTAATTGTACATTTTCATTTTTAACAAATCTGGTTTGCTTTAAAAATAAGCAAAAAACACAATTCAATATGAACAAGTGTATAAATATACACTTAGATGAAAAATCCCAACCACCTGGGTGGGGAGTGTTGATGGCTACAAGCTAATCAGCAAAGTAAAAGTAGAGTTCATTTCTCTCTTTAGAGGGAGTATCCATAATTTAAATTTAAGTGACAAAAAGAATATACAATTTTTACCAGCATGGGAATTAACCCTTCCTCTCTCAGCTTCTCCATTCTCTAGTTCCCCAAGACATTCTTGTATGTTTCAAAATTAGGCAAAAAATATCATCCATCGACCAAAACTTTTACCTCAAATACTTATATTTTCTTGAAAATTAAGTAGACAACTTCCCCCAATTATTTAACAAAGTTTTAAAACTTTCTCAACTTGTTTTTACTCAAAAGTCAATTCCTTTTCTACATTCTAATAATCTCTAAATCTGTTTTTTTTCCTACAATTAAAAGAAAATACCTAAGACAGAACAGAATGCTAGCTTATTTGACCTATTAATGTCAATATATTTAAAAAAGCAAAAATAACTAAGCTTGGAGCCAAATTTAAGAAGTATCAACTTCATTAATTAAATTCAAGACCTTTGGCTGTTTCAGAGCAAATGACAACAACTGAAGGTCAGGAGCTCGGAGCCCAGGGCTTAGCATATCAAGTTCCAAGAGAGAATGGAAATGAAGGATGACTGAGATGGGCAGGAAAACCCTTGGTGCCAACTCACACACTCCCTGCTTTATGAGGTACAGGGGCAAAGCAAAATCTAAGTCTCTTCTTTATTGATTACAAACATTGCCCTTTCTGCCCTGGCAGTTTAGCTCAGCGGTTAGAGCATGGGCCCATGGACCAATGAGTCACAGGTTCTATTCTGGGAAAGGGCATGTACCTCAGTTGCAGTTCATTCCTGATCCTGGTCGGGGTCGTGTGGGAGGCATCCACTCGATGTGTCTCTCTCACATCAATGTTTCTCTCTCTTTCTCCTCCCTGCCCTCCCAGCACTTTATCTGAAGATAAATGGAAAAATGTCCTCAGGTGAAGATTAAAAAAAAAAAAAAAAAAATCAGTCAATAAATTTTTAAAAAAATTTTAAATAAGAACAACAAAACAAAACATTGCCCTTTCTGCCTTGGCTGGTTTGGCTCAATGGTTAGAAGGTCCAATCTTGGATCATAGCGTCCTTAGTGCAATTCACAGTCAAGGGCACGTAGCTGGGTTGCAGGTTTGATCCCTAGCCCCAGTTAGGGTCATGCAGGAAGCAACCAATCCATGTGTCTCTCTCACATCAATGTTTCTCTCTCTCCCTCCTTCCCACTGTATCAGTGGAAAAATATACTCAGGTGAGAAATAACAACAACAAAAAAAATTGCCCTTCTTAAAAACTATTTTATTCAGAAACTACTAGTGTAAGACTGGATCAGATAAATGCAGTGATAGAGTCAGTATAACATAGACTTTGTGAACTGTCTGATATGTCAATAGGTGTATGGATGAGAATTACAAAAGCCAAAGTTTAGTCAGCTCTAACAATTCTTCTTGATTTCACATAATATTATGCTTATGTTATTGTTCTTTTGTTTCTGGAATAATTTATAAACTAGACAAATTTGTAAATTTAAGAACTCAGCGTCTACATCTGCCCCCCCACTATACATACAAACATATATACACACACACACAAACACACACACACACACCTTTTCATTTCACTTTCCAGTGAAATACATCATAAAATGACCTATCTAAAATATGAAGGGATTCTATCTTCACCTATATAAATAAGATCAATACTGTATTTCCTGAAACCCTGTGGTGAAGTTTTCTATAGCAATGGTAAGGGGAAGTAGATAGAGAGTTCATATTATAGACTTTACTCCCTGAAGAAATAGATCAAGAAAGCAAATGATGAAAATGAGGGCCTCCTAGTCTAGAATTAGTACAACTGTAAAGACTAGTTTACATTTAGAGATTTTCCATCTTTCAGGATACAAAAGCACCATTCCTAACACATTAGGGGAAGAAATTTAATCATAGATCCAAAAACCTTAAACTACAGAAAAACTGTCCATATTCTCTTCATTAATGGAAAACCAGTCTGATAAATTAAAGATACCTTTAACATGGCAAGCACGGCCCAGCCCTTATGGCTCAGTTGAGCTGACCAATGCACCAAGAGGTCACTGGTTCGATTCCTGGTTAGGGCACATGCCCGGGGTTGTGAGCCAGATCCCCAGTGGGGGGCATGCATGAGGCAGCCAATCGATGTTCTCTCTCATCGATGTTTCTATCTCTCCCTTTCACCTCCTCTCTAAAATCAATGAAGGGGAAAAAAAGATGGCAAGCATGTCTCCCACCTAAATCTTATCAAATGTATATGGATATAGGTCAATAGATAAAGAAAATTTAAACTAAAACAGAAAATCTGATTCAGATTCAAATTAACATCTTCCTTTTACCTATTCCTTCTGGCAGTATGTACTTGCAAAATCTGTAGCAACAAACTATCACTTCATTATCTTCCCACAAGATACTGGTTTTCTCTAACACTTCACAATGCTTCTGAGATAGCATATCTGACATAACACCTCTACTTCTCTCCAGCATTTAACAAGATAAAGAAAAGACAGGAAGAAAAAGAGTAAAAAATGTTGGTGTTACAAGTGAAAGAATCCAAATCTTCATGAACATTCAAACAGTAACTATATATCGCAAAACATTTTAACTATTTTCCTACATTGGCATCTGACATGTTTCCTTTAAAGTAATGAATATACTATAGGGTCATTCACTCAGTGTTAACTGATGGCAAACATTAATTAATGTAGAAGACCCTTTTAAACTAAAATAGAACTAAAACAAAGTGTAGTAATTCAAGGACCCAGGATGGTTGCTTTCATTATTTTTCTTTAAGCAAATAAAGCTGAGTAATCAAATATGGTCTTTGAAGAAGGCTATTTCTACTTTTTACCCAGGTAGGATCCCTCCAAGAGGACTTAAAATGGTCAGTTTCAATTCACCTAACCACTCAGTATCAAACTTGCTTGACTGTGAAACAATATAAAGTTTAAACTTTCTTCAGTGATATTATTAAAATGAAGATGTAATTGATTATATAACCTGCTTTGTAATAATACCCAGAACACAAGTGTGATGACCTACATGTAAAAGCATGGATTTTCAAGACTGTACCACAAATTAAATCTAATGATAAGGCAGTTCACATATTTCTCTCCAACCATATCCATTCACAAGGCTATCTCCCAACAGTTCTATTCAAATACTTCCCAGTGTTTTGTGTACCTGGGTACAAGCATTCAGAGGGCAGAAATCAGGCCTACACAATGTACATTTATGTCCCCCAGCATAGTTCCATTTGCACGTGACACTTATTAAATCCTAGTTGAGAGGTATTTGACAATACAATTGCCGAAAACTTCAATGTTCACCCCGCATGTGAAATCTTGTGCCTTATACCTTATGATTTTAGCAGTGCCATGTGTGCTGTGATAGCTAAGGGCCTGTCAATGTTTCCATTCTAAACTCTGGTTTTCAGAGGTTTGTATCTTGGCCTGTAAAAATAGACGCCGGTCTGTAACTTGGCATAGAAAGTACTGGTATCAGCCCAAGTGAACATTTTTTGTTCCAAAGATTAAAATAAAAATCTGTTTAGTAGTTTTAAGTTAAGAGAGTGTTAAAAAGGGGTGGGGGATTGGGAGGGAGAAGGGAGTATAGAATGTTTTTAAAAACCCAATGTCTATGTCTAACTACTGCTTCATTTTAGATTTTGAAATAATTAACACAATATAAGCCAATAAAAAATATTACGTAAATGAAAAACCTAAAAAGAGTTTTAATTTAAAACATTATGGTGGTTACCAAAAAAAAATTCTTAATTTTTTAAACAACTACATATGTAGTATGTCAAATAATCCCTACATTTAAAGATTGTCCAAGTATTCACTGACAGTAAACGAAAACTATTTCAAAGATACGTCTTTCTAGATATGTAAAAATTACTTTTTATTGAATCACTAGGTGATTTACTTCAGATTAGTGGAGACCATCTTCAATCCTATCTTCAATTTATGCATTAAGAAGTTTCTAAAATATAACAAGTGTAAAAAACTCTGAAGTAGTCTTTATATACTATTTGTTAAAACACGCTTGTTTTGTGTTTGTTTTTTAGCATAACATAATCTGTTTTCTTCAAAAATATAATGCTGTTATGTAACACTGCTGCATCTTCAAAAACACATTTTGAAATAATAACTTATATCTGTGAAAGGGGGTATACATTGGTATAACTGACATGGAGAGTGATTTGGAATATGTATCAAAATCAGAAGTGTATATACACACTTTTTGAGCTTGTAATAACATTCTTAGGAATTTATATTATAAATATGCCTGCATATATGTGAAATTATATAGGTGTAACTTACACACACACACAGAATACTCCTGACAGATTTTTAAAACAGCAAAATGTTGAAACCAACCTAAATGTCCATGGATTGGGGACTGGTTAAATAAATCATGGTACATGTGCACAGTGGTATTACTATATAGCTATTAAAAAAGAAGAAAAGAGCCCTGGTCAGTTTGGCTCAGTGGTTAGAGTGTCGGTCCAGGGACCAGGGAGTCCCGGGTTTGGTTCCCGCTAAGGACCATACCTCGGTTGCGGTTTGTCCCCAGCCCTAGTTGGGGTTGTGCGGGTGACAACCAAGCAGTGTGTCTCTCTGAAAACAATAAAATTAGTTAGATTTAATCCAGTGTTTCTTAAGTGTTAGTGTACACTTCAATTCCCTGAAGGTCTTATTAAAACACTAATTTCCGGACTATGCCCTCAGAATTTTTCATCAGTAGGTCTGGAATAGAGCCAATGAGCTTGTTTTCCTTAGCAGTCCCAGATAAAGCTGAGCCACTGTTCCAGGGACCACACTTTGAGATCTGTTCTAGTTCACAATTGTACATAAAAACCCACCTGCTAACAATATTACTATAAAGTTTAACATTATAAATATAATATTATTATTACCAACAATATTTAGATAATAATGCTTGTTTTCAAAAACCTTAAGAAGTCTGGGTGGTGGGAGTAGATAATAATTTAGATTATTCTAATAAGGTAAAAAAAAAGAGGGGTAGACAAAGAATATACTTGTTGTACTTTTCAAACTTGACCTCCCATCTCTTATTTCTGTCACTACATGGAAACCAGCACAATAATAAACTGTCAAGCTGCATATATAAATTTAAAAATAGTAAAATAAACCACAGTGAAAATGTTATCACATGGTATTAATTATAAAGAAACATACAGCTATGGGTCCGTATATTGACATTATCTGGAGAGTAATCACATTTATTATTCAATTAATTAAGTGTATGTGCATTAGCCTTTGGTCTATAAACCATATCAACTTCAGAGGTATTGTGGGTTGAATTATAATACCCCAAAATTCATATGTTCATGTCCTAACCCCCAGTACCTCAGAGTGTGACCTTTTTTTTTTTGAGATAGTGCCTCACACTGGAAGTCAAGTTAAAATGACATTAAGGTGAGCCCTAATGCACTATGACAAGTGTTGTTATAGACATAGGAAAGTTAGACACATACAGAGGGAAGACGATGTGAACACGCAGTAAGAAGACAGACATCTACAAGCAAAGGAGAGAGGCCTGGAACAGATCCAACCTCTGCAGCCCTCAGAGGAATCAACCCCAACTTCATGTTGCACTTCTGGCCTCCAAATCAGAGACAATGCATTTCTGTTGTTCTGGCCACTTGGTTTGTGATACTTTGTTATGGCAGTTTTAGCAAACCAGTTCAGAGATTTCTGTTTGGTTTACTTTTGTTTTTGTTTTTGTTTTTTGTTTTTCACTTTAAAAGGTTGAATGACTGCTATAAGCAACATATTGTGTCAAGTGTTAAGACCATAAAAATGATTATTTGCCTTCAAGGCGCTTACAGTCTCATGGTTTATTAATTAAGAAGACATGAATATGCATTAGTTATTAATAAGACTCCAGCAGTTTTTCCAACGTTTATTGATGCTTCATTCAATGTATACCAACTAACTCTGAATTCTACTTCATTTCTATTGCCAACACCCCAATTACAGCACTCATTACTCACTGCCTCATTCTTAGGACAACTTTCTAACTGGTCTCTTTCCCCAGTCCACTGTTTACACTGCTGGCAGCACCCTTCATGTAATTTTCCTCATTAAAATGTTTCAACAAGTTTCTTAAAAGAACCTTTGTGGGTTTTTTTTCCCCAATTCAAGTTATAGTCAGTCATACCTCCCAATAGATGTACATAACTTCAAATTACTTAAAACCACTGATTTAGTTTGCACCCAGAAAACTCAATAAGCAATTATTTATAATGAACAGAAGTATCAATATCATAAAGTATCATTTAATACACCTGTACGTAACAATAACCCATCAAATAATCTCTTACTAAGTTCAGCACAGGACTAATTATCTCAAAAATTGAAGTAATGATAGTACAAATTGATAGCTGTCCTTGATCTGTGGATGCCTCATAAAATACCCATTGCTATCATGAAAATTCTGTATCTAGATTCCAAAACTTTTATGTGAATTTCTCATGGGGAGCTTGTATCTTATACAACTTCATTATACACTATGCATTAGGCTTACAAACATGACCTCAATGACAAATGAAATTTTAACTTTGAATTTCTTGCTATTATATTATTAAATGTCTCAACTACTGAATAAACATTTTCATACATACATTTATCCATTTGTTTTATCTTTAAAAAACTAATAGCATTCAATTTCCAGGGGAAAATAATTCTTAGTACTAAATTTTCTCTGGAATTTCTCCTCCCTTCTCAACAGAATTCAGTTACATGATTTAGGAATCCAAACAGGCAGCTGATATTCCTCTATTGTCTTACAAGTAAATAAATTCACTAAGTAAATAAATTTCACATCTTCAAAAATTATTAAAGTGAAAATGAGTATTTCTTGGCTTCCTAGAATATTAATATTCTAGTGTCGTTATTTCTTTTAGGTTCAGGAGAGAACATCTCTTATTAGTCCCACAATTAAATGATTCCGCAACCAGCCACACTATCTTTGCCTTTTAACAGTTCCAATCAGTAGCAGATCTAGGTGTAATCAACAGCAGCAGGGGGCTTTAGGAAGCAAAACAAAACAAAAACAGTAGGAATCTTTACAAGAATACAGTTAGTGATACAAGGAAACATTACAGGCTATTTTAGTCCAAGTTAATCTGAGACATTAGAGACTGGTTTTATAATTAGTGAAATAAGCAGAACAACTTTTGACTATCTGAAAACAGAACATATTTCAAGCAGTTTAATATTAAAGGTTAAAATGAAAGGGGACAGTTTTGAAAATGAATCTTCTCAGTCTCAGAAGGGTCATTAGTTCTGTTTTGGTGATTTAGCACACCCATTTAGCTGATAAATTAAAGCCCTCCTTACCTTTACTGCTACCGTGCCTAACCAATTTCATATCATGTACTTATAAAACTAAAGCATCTCAGAGAGTAACTGAAAATGCTCTTACTCCTCTTAAGAAACATTTAAAATTTTATCAGCAACATCAAGACAGTCTTAAAATGTAATTTAGCAGAATGTTCTCAGTTCTTTCGTTTTCCTATTTGGGATTCCCTAGCCTAGAGTATATGGGTGGTATTTAAGAGCTATGACTGGTGCCACTTAATAGCAGGCAGGTAGCACAGTGATTTATTTATATGAAAAATCAAAGCCAATGGTAGTGTGATGTGATGACTACAAATTTTAACTCTACAAAAATTCACAAATGGAAATGTTACCATAGTAACAACGTGATCACATTGCATGCAAGGGTAGCTGATTTCGTGATATAATTCTATAGCTGTTTATTGCAATATGTGCAATGAAACATCTATGAAACCCCAATTCTTCTATTTCCTCGCTCTGCTCGGAATAACAAGATGTGAGGAATGCGGCTGACAGGTTTACAATCTTGTCAAGTTTTCTTCGACTTCTTTAAAAATTTTCAAAACCAAAAACATTAAAAAAATAAGTTGGCTAAGATTTAAAACATTTAACTATAGAATTCAGTATAAAATATATTCCAACCTAGAGTGTTAGAAATTTCACAGAGAAGAAAAAAGTGTGCCTGATGGCAATCATTTCTCTTTCTGAAAATACTCCCAAAGTCATTCTGCAACTATCTACAGTGCTTTTACCTCAAAAAGCAGTGTTCTGTACTAAAAAAAAAAAAAAAAAAAAAAATGTATAAAAAAGAATTGTGCTTCTTCTCTCCAGCAAGTACTAAAGACAAATGTTAAATAAGTATCCATCATTATCAGTAAATCAACATTTGCCTTGAAAAGGTGTTTTTCATTAAATATGTTTCTAGATTCTTTAGAGTTATTACTGAGGGAAGAAAATACATTAAAACTAAACATGATAGGAAAAATAGTAGAGACTGTCTATACCAAATTTGTTCCTCCATGTAACAAAAAAGTAATTTTATGATTAAAGTTTTCAGAATAAAAATAATAAAAATAACAAGATCATTCATTTAAATGGGTTGATATATATGCTTTATATATATATGTGTGCTATATATGCTTTAAATAATCTATAAAACACATTTTTTTAAAAATCACTTTCTCAGCTCACTGAAGTATAAATTTTTAGGTAAATCCGCCCTGGCCGGTTTGGCTCAGCGGTTAGAGCGTCCGCCTGCGGTCCGGAGAGGCCCGGGTTCGGTTCCCGCTAAGGGCATGTACCTTGGTTGCAGTTTGTCCCCGGCCCTGGTTGGTCGTGCGGGTGGCAGCCACTCGATGCGTCCCTTTCACATCGATGTTTCCCTCTCTCTCTCTTCCTCTCTCTCCCTCCCACTCTGTCTGTACAAAAGATGGAAAAATGTCCTCGGATGAGGATTAAAAAAAATAATAATAATAAATTTTTAGGTAAATCCAAAAGTACTATTAAATATTTTCAATTATTCTACTAAAAATTATTTCAGACAGTAACAATTTTAATAACTTTGGTTATCAATTTTAAACCATCTCCAAGAAAGTGTTATTTTTTAATACATCTATCAAGTGTAAATTTCTTTTCCATATCTGATTTGTACTGTTTGACCAAAACAAAAGCAGGCATCTTTATTCACTCTTCTATCAGTGATATACATTTACTATTAGTCATAAACATTTAAAAGTAAAGTATCTAAAAATTAGTCTGTTTTAATTTTAATGGGTATTCTCCCATGATAAAGGAATAAAACACAGACATTAACAGTGAAAACAGATTAAAAAAATAAGCTTATAATATAATTTTATTACAAGTTGCAGAAGAAAAATCACACTATAGTCATTCAAGAAATATGCAACAGGTTGTATTTTGCTCTCCCATAAAGATAGAGTGTTTCAATAATAAATAGTTTTCTAGCATCCTTTTGCAAAATGAATTGTCACATAAACATAGAATTAATACATTTAATTTTACTTCCCAAACTCTACTGGTACATTAATCCAATATGAAGTAGGATGATCTCAGTAATATTATATAGGCTAATATTTTGTTTACATGGGTAAATAATACATTATTATAAACTCAAATCTCTTAAATGTCTGAGTCTCTCCCCTTCTATGTGATTTGTAATTATTACTAAAGTATTTAATAGAAAAATTGTTACTACTATGAGTATATTAAAAAAGGCTAAGAATCAGGGTTAAAACTGGACCATTTAAGAATATTAATTTCCCTTACCTTATTAATCCCTATCTGCAGTAAAAGTTTACTTTGGGACTATGATTCTACTGCCTATAATTTCAATTAATTAAATCACTCTGAAATAACACCAGACTGCTTAAAATGGCCATGTTCACCTGAATTAAAACACATCTATAAAAGTAAGACAGAATTCAACAATTATTTAAAATTAAAAATACAAAGTTTTTAAAAAATTACCACTGAGTATCATCTTCCATAATCATACTCACAATCAACGGAAGAAGCACTTTAAGCTGTAAAGCACATATCATGGCCACAATTAAAACTGTCATAAAATAGAAATTGTCATGAAATAATTTCAAAGTTTTTATTCCAATATAAGTAACACATTTAGTGCATGACTTAAAAAACAGAATATTCAGCTTTCAGGAAATAGAACAATATAAAATAATGATAAGAAAGCAATCCACCTGCTGTCACTCATTAAATGTAGTATTCTGCCATAAAGATAGAACACTTACATATCTGTGGACATCACCAAATACCACAAGTATGTAAAGCTTAAGTTAAAATATCAGTCAACTGTCACAACCCCGACTTATAAAATGTGCCTACAATAGGATATGACTGTAAAGTCACATCTAAAACCAACAAATGCAATATCTCAAAATTTTTTCCTCCACATGTCCTTTACAAATTTATTTGAAAAAGAAATTTAAATTGTTAAAAAGAACTTTCAGTGTATAGTTTTATTTCA